>NC_139820.1:16044132-16336276 GCF_963457635.1 Microchirus variegatus | reverse complement strand
GATCCAATTGACGAATTGTGTGCTGTAAAATTAATTGATGGCATGAAATTATTTATTATACTGTTGTCCGGTTTGGTGACAGAGGGGGATTCCTCTTACACTTAATGGATAGTCTTTTTTTATTATTATTTTTCATTTTAATGTATGGATATCTTAATGGATATTCTGAAGAGTCGCAGGTGCAGTTAGAATAAAGACAATAACAGAAAGATCAGCACAATGCTGCTGTGATCAGATGACGAATGAAACTGGATTTGTGTTCAGACCAATAACACAAGCGGTCAAAACATCCAAACTGGTTTTTAGTGTCAGTAGATTTTACAGGCTGTTGATCACAACCAGGTTTGTTCAGTGGTGCAAACTCCCCCTTAAAGGATTCCTAAACTTTCAGAAAGTACTGACGCTGGTGCAGGGAACTTTATAGGGTCAAACATTTACCTGGAACTTCCATTTAGTCCCTGGAAATAAACATGTCCTGGGTGACAATTTCTTGTTCCAGCTAGTCTACACAGACCAGTGTTCTAGTCCCTCATTATGGCCAATGTTCGCTAGATCACAAAACCGACCACAGAAAGCCACCAGACCAACAAAAAAGAAGGTATATGTGTGGCTGGAGGTGGCCTCCAATGCCCTGATGAACCGTATTTACACTACAGACAACACAACAGTAACATTTTCAAACAAGCATCCACTCACAATGACCACACAGGAATAGAGGAGTACCCAGAGGCTATTACAGCATACATCACAAAATGCATGGATAAGATCATTCACAGCAAAACCATCATTATTCGTGCCAACCAGAAGCCATTGCTGAGAGGAAAGGACCACAGGCTCCTGAGGGCTCAGGATGCAGCCTTTGGAGCCAGGGACACAGGCTTAGCAACAGCAAGAGCTAACCTGTCCCATGGAATCAGGGAAGAAAAACATCAATACAGTGTGTTTGTTGTATACAGACATTGTACAAGCTCCTAATTTTAAGGACTGATGAGTATTTTATTGTGACAAAACACAGTTTTACCGTGAGTGAGTGTTTTGAAAATGCATGGACGCGGTTATACGGATTGCGAATAGCATACTTCTCTCTTCATACTACTACCTACTGCATCAATGCACACATAATTTTCTTTTTCTTAAAATAACTATTTCTGTGTCTATATATCTCAATATACATCCATGTCTAACCCAATATACACTTTGTATATTAACACTACACAAGAGTAAACCTTTGTACATCCAACCTTCACACACAGCCTCATTTGGCCATAACTGAAAAATCTTCTTCAGCTCCCACTATAGGAATACATACTTCCTACGGGCACTGCACTAGTGTTTCAAAACCCCCACAATAATACCAGTTCGTAAGAAGCACACCCCCATCCATCCAGCGACAATGATTACAATGACTACCGGCCTGTAGTAGTGACTTCTATAAATATTAAGTGCTTTGAGCGGCTGGTCTTGCGAAAATCATGCACATCCTCCCTCCGTCCCATGACCCATTTCAGTTTGCATAGAGGTCAAATAGGTCCATAGACAACACCATTTCCATTGCTCTCCATCCAGTCCTCACCCATCTGGACTCAAGGTACTCAAATGAGTGGATGGTGTCTCAAAACCGTTGTGTGTGTCTGTGTGTGTCTTGCCCAAGGACACATTGTTCATGGAGACTAGCACAGCTGGGAATTGAACCTACATCCTTCAAGTTGTAAGAGGACTTGATCTACCACTGAGCTACTGGCACATGACAGAGCCTTCGTTCAAGCCACTTTTGTAGGATGAGGTGCCAGGTTAGATGAGGGGTTAGTCAAATGCACATCCAGAACTGAAAGGAAGGAAGCGTGGATATCCCTAACATCATATTGAACTATATCTAAACATAAAAACAACATATATGCTCGTATGAGTAAACTCAATACAATATTTCACAAGGTTAAAGAATCCATGCCTAGCCAATTTGTGTGATGTTAGGCTCGGCCCAGTTATGTTACCAAGTCTCCGCAATTCGCGAAAACGTGGGAAGAGCGTGTGAGCGTACATAGCTAATCGAGATGAAATGGCGAAGCTAAGTGCGGCGAAAGCTGCAGAAGAGATAGAGGATTAAAAAACGGCAGAAACGGGCTCTCACACCATCCAAGTTTATAATCAAACTACTGAAATGATCCCTGTTGATCGGACCACTCTGTGTTGTTGTGGCGTGCCAGGCAAGAAGTCGAAACTGTTGTCACTCATGACGGACTAATATGGACACATGTACAGACATACACGTAGTCTGTTGACTGTCTAGAGCTAGACTGCAGCTATGATTGCTTGCTGCCGGAACATGTTATGTCAAACTGTCATATAAAAAATCAGTATGATGATAATAATGTATTCTGTGGGTAATGGGGGCGGGACTGGATAAGCTTTTACTTCTCCCACTCTCTCTTTTGTGTATGAATTAAACTAAGATGATGTGTGATGATCTAAAATCCCGAAATAAACAAATCAAATCAAAGTCCTTGAAAGATGTAAGAAGTGTCTTTTAAGAAGCTGTCTGTTGGTCCAGGAACTGTAGCTTATTTAGCTCTGTACTGAAGGGCTTTGAGCTGGAGAGCTGATGGCCTTTGGTATCATTCCTTCACCCAGAGGGCCTGAGCAGAGAAGTGAAATGTAATCTGGCTTTTATATATTGGTAAGACATGCACTTTTTATATATGGTCAATGCAACAAACCAGTGATGAGGTATGAAACATCAGACTCTAAAACATCACAGGATAACGTATGCTAATGTAAAACAGATCTGTGGCTGCTAATGCAAAATGCTAATCCACCTTAACCTCTCTGTTGCTGTTTATGTCTTAGCCTTTAACCTCTCATCTAAGCTTCACACTCACCCTTTGTCCTCGACCCCTTGATCTGATGGTGTTATTGACACTCCAAACCCCAAGAAGCAGCCATTCTCATTCTGCCCTGTGGTCCAACTCGTTGCCTCATGCTGCTCCCAATGTGGCTATGATTAATCACACTTACCGGTAATCGGAGTGCCCTTCTTCCCCTCCGCTCCCTCTCTCCTCTTCCATGGGCTCCAGATGACTGTCTGATGTTGGGGCATGAGACAATGGGATCCAGATGCGTGATCGATGGAGGACGGACAACGTTCATGCGCGGCGAGGCATTGTGGTTTAGAGTTACAGACATGCGGTCCCATCCACTGGCCTGGCCTGCCTTGTGGCTGCATGAGTGATTAATGGGACTTTACTGGCAGCGAGAGGGACCAATTTCCAGTCTGACACAGATACAGAACAACATGTTGCATACAGCACATGCTGTTGTAAATGCTGGGATTCATTTACAGGCTCAAACCCAAATATTTGCTGTGGACAAATTGATGGGTACCCAGAGGTCACGGGGTGGTTATTTGATGTGAAGGAATATGTTTATGAGAAAGGGACCATAGCCAGGACATACAGTGAGAATGATTGCAGAGATGATGCAGGATGGGTATATGAGTACTGCTTAGATCACCATCCAGAACCTGGTACATTGCATGATCATTGTGCAATGAGATATGATTATGCAAGCCATCATCTGGAAAAAATCACCAGAGAATGCGTTTATGCTCAAACAATGCTTGAGTGGGGCAACAACTGATAACTGTCTCTGTGCTGTCATTTCTCCACTTCTTCTGCTCTACACCACAGTCTCATCCCTCATTTGTAATGTTTCCCTCTCACCCTGACTCATTTTTCTCCATAGAAGTGCATCAGATCATAGCACCGCTGCTGCTCAGTACTGTAAACGGCGTGGCTGCAAGGTCATATGCTGAGCAGATGTGGGTCTGTGTGGAATCTCTGGGTGGCTCTGCATGCTGTCTGATGATAAGCAGAGAGTGAGATCTGATCACAGCAGACTCTGGACTTTTGTTTCCATTTGTAATGAATGAGTCTGATTAGTTTGAAATGCATTATACAGTGAACAGTGTGTTGCGGATTAGCCATGGAAAAATATTGGAGATATGCATCTGTCTGATCACTGCTCCAAAGCTCTGCAGCTCTTCTGTGCTGTCTGAAGTGAAACAATGATTTCTGTTCCTCAGTGTGCTTCCTTATTGATCTCCTTATTATTATCATGTCATGTGCTGACAGTTTAGGTTTTTGTAGTGTTACAGTTGTTGTATATGTGCTCCTGGTCTCTACCCCATCTCCCTCTTGACCTTTCTCGACCCCCTTTCTGTCCCCCACATCTCGTCTGTCCCCCATTTTTCCTTTCACCGCAACTGGTCGAGGCAGATGGCTGCACATCTTTGAATCTGGTTTTGCCAGAGATTTCTTCCTGTTAAAAGGGAATTTGATCTCTCCACTGATGCCTAGTGCTTGCTCATTGTGTGTTGGGTTTCTCTTCTCTGCATGATGTTGTCTATGTACAGTGCCTTGAGATCATGTATGTTATGATTTGGCGCTATACAAATAAAATTTTATTGAATTGTATTGAATGTTTGAAGGTAAGACATACAAGGAATCAGCATAACTCACAGATAGTTTCTTTTACTGAAAACATAGCTGCCAGCAGGAATAGCTGCTCCTATCCTTAACAAAAAGCTCAACTAGTAAAATCAATGCCCAGTTTAAGTCTTTGGTATCTTTTTTTCACTGTGACATATTTTCCCCACTTGAAATGTAACTGCTCACTCCCCTCACAAAAGTCAATTCAATTGTTTAGACACTTTCCACATTAAAATACAACAAGCATACCATGGCTTGTCTGTTCGGGTTAAGCAAGGCCCTTGCTTTAAGTATACTCCATAGAGTACAATGTTTAACATAAGGCAATAAAAAACTAATTATTTAAATTTTAAAGTGAAATGTAGCAATCCCCGTGGTGCCCCGTTAATCTGTCTACGGAGACCAATTGCTACACCTCACTCATCTCTCTCTCTACAGCCTTTGATGGTGGTAAAAAGGGTAGCCCCTCGACCCCCCCCCCCTCCAACACAGAAGTCTTATCTGCAGCAAATACGACCTGCTCGCCACTTGATACTGATGTGCTGTGCCTAAAAGATCCCGGGCATGAACCTTGTAGAAGACACGTATGAACGAGACAAGACAACTGTAAAGGGCAGTTCTGACCACTCTGCTGATGGCCTGGAAAATCTCAGAGTCAAGGCCGACAAGATAACCATCACATCTGTCTACAAGCCCATACCCAAGTCGCAACACAGACCCATCACTGTGCAACTTGCTCTTGTCATCAACCCTAATACCAACAGAAAGCCACAACCAAGATTCAACTACCAGAAAGCCACATCGGACCTGGAAGACGACTAGGGAGGAAAATTGCGAAGAAAAAAAAATCAGTGAAACAAGAAAGGAACGGTGGCAAGAAATCATTGGCCTGTGCATTCCACCTGAACAACCAGCTGCAACAAGCAAACTCAGAATCACGTGGGAAGGGCATGAAATTTAAAACACCCCCACCCTGTGTACCTCGGCCTAACGCTTGACAGGACCCTGTCCTTCAAAGAGCATGTTACCAATCTTCGGAAGAAGGTGTCCACTCACAACAACCTTCTTTCCAACCTTGCCAACTCATTGGCTTTATGCTACTCCACTGCTGAGTACTGTGTTGCAGTATGGGAGAGGTCATCTCATGACCCCAAGGTTGACGTGGAACTGAACAGAGCCTGCTGCAACATCACAGGCAACCTAAAGGCCACCCCTTGCCAGCCCTGTACACACTGGCATTTGGCGAGATGTCCAAGCAAGAACAGAGCGGGACAAACAGCTGAGGGAACCCAGACACCCACTACACGGACACTAGGAGGCCTCTCGATGACTAAGATCCCCTCACAGCTTCATGACGGTATGAGTACAGGGGAAAATAAATTAAACAAAACAAATACACAGACACATTGTGGCAGTGGGGTGTGGTGAAGGCAGCGTCTGCTGGAGGAGAGGGCGGAGTGGCTCAGCCGGTGATCAGACAGCTGGACAGAATCAGGTAATCAGTTAGCTGTATAAGCACGTTTGTAACCTCGTTCTGATCTCTTGCAGTAGGCTGGGTCCACACACAAACACAGGATGGACGCAGAGAGAGAGACAGAGAAGAGACACACAGAGAGAGAGAGAGGGGAGCGGAGACAGCGCAGACACAGATGCAACAGCTGTCAGCATTTGTTTGTTGGTTTCCTTTCAATAAACGGAATATTTACTTACGATTCACTGTCTCCCCATCCTTCCCAAACACACTGTGAGTGGGAAAGCTCACACATATTTATTTAAAAAAAATATATATATACATATTTATATATATAATTAAAAATCATTAAAAACAACTAAATAATAATGACAACAGTTTGGCAAGTATGTTTCACAGTTCGAAAAAAAGTTTCCACTCACCTCCTTATCAAGCCAGTACTACTCACCTGTGATCACAGCTGCTCCTCATCTCCTGCAATCAGCCCTCCTTAAACACCAGCTCCACACTCACTCACTCCTTTGCCAGATTGTTCTTAGCCCTCATGCAAGACTCTCCGGCCTGTTGATTGCTGACCCTGCCATGTCCTTGACCCGCCTGTCCTCTCCCTGAACCCTATATCTCACATCAGGCTTCTGTTCCCGACCACGTGCACCTCTGCTTCAGGCTGACTCTGTCCGGCAACAGGTCTTAAGAAAAGCCAAGGCCACCTCCCTGCCCCATCGATTTACAACTTGGCACCAGGCTTCCTAGAGGTTGTCTGTACTCCCTGTCTGCACCTCAGAGAGGCAATGGAGGTACACATCAATGAGTCCCTGGCAGCCAGCATAATTTATATTGGCCTTAGGGGCCCACTAATACTATATCTGAAGTCTCTTTCCCGAAATTCAACCTTGGTGGAGAATTACAGCCACGAAAAGCCAGTCCCTAAATGAGCTTTCCGAAAATGAGATGTTGTTGCCTGTAGCTTTAAATATGCAAATGAGGAGGTGAGTCACAGGTCAAGTTGAAGGGTGGGAGTGTGGCCTTGACCGGCTTGCAGCCACGGTACCATGCGCACTAATGTTATAGTGGATGTATTGCAATGGCTCGTAGACCCACAGTCGTTCAACCGTTCCATTTTGACCCAGAATCTGATCCGGATTGAGAAGCACCTGAAGAAGTCTTTTTGTGTGTAATTGGTTTGGTATGTTGAGTGCTCATTGTAACTATTACACAGCAAAAGTTCAGTGACATTTTTATGTGTGTATGGTAGAAAGCCAATACTGATACTGACATAATGGCATACAATAAATAAAGGAATATGGAACATTTTACTACATGGTTACACCGGGATGCAGTGTGAGACAGCTGCAGAAAAGAAGCTTCCTCTTAACCTGCGGGTTCAGGCCTGTAACCAGCAGGATAAGGGACCTGTAATGTCTCCCGGAGATGAGTGGGGTGAAAAGTCTGTGGTTGGGGGATGGATCAGTCTTTTGCTGAATGACCTGATGATGTGCTACCTCTCAGATAGTTGCTAAATCATTAGCAGCACAGTCACTACTTTATTTTAAAACAAAGCTGTGTCATTCACACATTATTCAAGGTTTGTTATTCATATCAATAGCAGATGCTCATATGGCCCCATTACAGCTTATAATACAATCATCATGTGATCGAACATGTTTGCGTGTGCTTATTGTTTGCATTTTAAAACGACAATATTGAGCTAGCTAATAACATGTTAGCCACTTAACGTTCTAAAGCGCTTTCTTTTCACCGCGGCATCAATGTCGTCATCGCAGAAGTAACTACTCTGCGTCTGCTTGCCTTAAGTCATCTAATTATTCTTATGTCCTGCCACTCACCCCCTAAAGAATCCATCTGTCTGTTGTGTATAAGCTCTCAAGATATTTTGAGGTTGCACATTGCTGCTTCTTCTTTTGAAGCATTTCCGTAGCATAACAGAAGTGAGATCGGTGTCTGCATGACCAGAAGCATCTGTCTTCGTTAACAAGTACAGCCAAGGATTTGCACTGTAACAGCCACAATTTTTGTTCCATCCTCTGCCCCGCGTCAATCCCCACCGGGCGTGTTACGGCAGCGCAGCAGTGCCTTGCGAGCCAGCCGTATTCATGGAAGATCACGTGATAATGCTGAATGTTCGCGAGTTCGCGAGATCCTGTGATAAACTGTGTGTATAAAGGAGACAACAACACTACTTCTGTTATTCGCCGGCGTGGAAGAACTGTTGATCTGGCCATCTAAATATGATCTGTAGTGTCATAAATTATTTTTTGTTGACTCTCCGAGAGTCGTGCACACACACGCACGCACACACACACACACACACAGAGGCTACACCACAGCCTCCAAAATGTATCATAATGTATAATACAACAGCTTGAACCAAGAGAGACAACCTTGTGCAGAGGTTTAACACTGTAACCACAGACAGGCCACAAATGTGAGCTCATCACTGAAGGTCTGTGTTTCTTTCATGTGGCTTCCTGTGGTCTTGATCAGGGACAACATTTTGTGAGACATAGAGGATCTAACCTCTACTGCTCAGAGTTATGAGAATTACAGCACAAATATACATAAATATTGCAGTGGTTCTGGGATGTTTGCTGCATTAAACATTCACAGTGGTATTATTGTCATTTGAAACATGCTGCCGTTGTTGCAGATGTACCAGACGTGTACCAGAATTGTAAACATTTCATGGGGATCCTGGTAATGCAAACAATAAATAATGTGACTTCCTAATTTTTACTGAACCTAACACTGCCACGGTGTTATTGAATTGGACCCAGCAGCAGAACATAAACAAATTACCTTGGTTCAGGCTGTGAGAATTCAGAAGTCAGAACTGGAAGTGATGTCACTCCCACCACGTTCCAGTTGAGAAGTCAGAAAAAAACATAGACACAAACATATCTTGGGTTAGCTATTGTTAGCAATACCAGTGGATAACAATGGTCTATGTCAGGGTGTCAAACTCAAATGACCTGGGGGCCAACGAGTGTCCAGTCTGGTCAAGAGGGGGCCGGTTTAGAGGAAAAAAGTGGGGGGAAAACAACATGGGATTAAAATGAAATTAAAAACACAATATGCATATGCATCGATGCATATTTCACAATAATAACATATATATGATGCTAAATAAATATGATAGCAAAAACAGAGAGTTAATTCGAAAAAACTAAGTAAAAACTACTGTGGATAACTGCAATTAAGACACCAAACAAGCTTATATATATACACACACACACATGTTTTAATGTGATAATTACAACCAAATATGTCTCCACATAGTAATTACATTACTATGTGGAGAGGCTGTTCAGGGTGTCCAGATGAATACAAGTTAATGCAGTGTCCTGAGAAAAATAACTGTGCAAACCTGTGTGTGGTTTGGAGTTACTGTTTGTTAATGTGACTGTGTGTGGCTTGGCTGAGTGTGTGTTTTGGCTTGTGTACGGGATCAGGCAGGGGGGTAACCATGCATTTTGGGTCACTCTGAGGGTCTCGTATGGAATTACCTAACACTGTCATACACTCACGCACTCAATTCCAGTAATCACAGAATAGCCTTTTACTGACTACCACACCATATTCTGACATATGTACACTTCTTTCAGAACTCTGATAGTGTGTGTGTACTGTGTAAGGTAAGCGTGTTTTTGTGTAGGTGTTTCTGTGTGTGTCTCTGAGTGTGTGAAACTTGCCACCCAGGATGGAAACTATAGTCTGAGGAATCTGCCTCAGGCCTACTGTGCCTAAATGTGCGAGTGTGTGTGTTTGTGTGTGTGTGGGCACAGCATCCTATCTCTCTTTGTTAACACCCTCTTAACTCCCACTATCCAGATGTGAAACTGTAACAGCAAAGATGTGTTTGTGGGTGGGACAGTGTTGTGATGTTTCTACAGAGTTTGTGATTTTATCTGTGCAGTTGTGTGTGTGTGTTTGTGTGTGTGTTTTGAGGCTGCAGGGCAGCTTTAGGATGACAGATATGTTGTGAGCAGTGCTGAGGGACACTTGAGACAGCAGGCGGATCAGATGGACATTACTCCGTCAGTGAAGTGTCGGGAAGTCACATACACACACACACACACACACACACACACACACACACACACACACAAACACCAATCACAGAGAAGAAGAGGAAGCAGTGAGATTGGACGAGACAGTGAGTGAGAGGTTGTGTGTGCGTGTCAAGGCGGAATGTGTGTGTTTGGCAGGTGAAAAATGGGGAAGCTGTTTTGTAGACAGACTAAATGTAATTAGTAACACACACACAGGGACACACACTTTTACATACCTTCTGTGAGGCCTGTGCATAAGTTAGTGCTTTGCTTTGTTTGAATGAGGCTATCTGAGCTCTTCATGCAGTATTTCTCATTAATGGCGAACGTCTCCTAAAAATGACTAATTTAATGTACCAGTAGAAAAATTATTTAACCACTACCAGTTAGCTACAATTTAGTTTTGCACTTTTACTCACTTTATGGCGAGATTTAAGATGTGACAACCTGTAAAACAGCCACTGCTACAGGTAGTGTATGTCTCTAACCTATTATGATCTTCTGCTGCTGTCGTCCACCTGCTTCAAGGTTTGACATTTGCATTTGGAAATGGTCAGGTTGTTGAGGTGTACTGAATAAAATGGCCAGTGAGTGCATGGACTGTCTTGCTCACTTGTAACACCACAATAAAGTATAATCTATCTATCTATCTATCTATCTATCTATCTATCTATCTATCTATCTATCTATCTATCTATCTATCTATACTGAACAAAAATATAAACGCAACACTTGTTTTTGCTCTCATTTTTCATGAGCTGAAACTCAAAGATCTAAAATATTTTCTTTATAGACAGTAGCTCCATTTCGCTCAAATATTGTTCACAAAGCTGTTTAAATCTGTGTTAGTGAGCACTTCTCCTTTGCCGAGATAATCCATACCCCCTCACAGCTGTGGCATATCAAGATGCCGATTAGACAACATGAATATTGCACAGGGGTGCCTTAGGCTAGCCACAATAAAATGCCACTCTGAAATGTGCAGTTTTGCTTTACTGGTGGGGTCTGGGGTGTCAGAAAACCAGTCAGGGTGTGACCACCAACATGGGGCCATGCATTATCACGCTGCAACATGAGGTGGTGGTCGTGGATGAATGACTCCGTCACAGTATCTCTGTGCATTCAAAATGCCATCAATAAAATGCACCTGTGTTTCGTTGTCTATAACATACGCCTGACAATACCATAACCCCACCGCCACCATGGGCCACTCGATCCAAAACACATCCATCAGCAAACCACTGATGAAAACTGAAACTGAAAGTTTTAGGGTGCCCTTTTAGTGTGGCCAGCCTAAGGCACACCTGTGCAATATTCATGTTGTCTAATCAGCATCTTGATATGCCGCATCCCACCTGTGAGGTGGGATGGATTATTTCGGCAAAGGAAAAGCACTCACTAACACAGATTTAAACAGATTTGTGAACAATATTTGAGCGAAATTGTGCTATTGTGTATATAGAAAATGTTTAAGATCAAAAACAAATGGGACCAAAAACAAAAGTGTTGCATTTTATATTTTTGTTCAGTATATCTCTCTATCTAGAAGTGAGCCTTGGACGACCTCTGAAATGAGAGACCGTTTCAAAATCGGATTATTACGTGCATGTAGTAAACAAAAACAAAATGTACCAATAAATGACTACTGACAGATAAAGTTTTGTGTATTCATAAATAAGTGTTGCATGTTATAAAAAGTTGCAGAAGGCTAACAATTTTTTTTATAACCATCTATCTATAACCAGATCAGACTCCACGACAGGTTTCAGGAGTGACACATGGAAGGTGGGGTGTATGTCAAGATCTAGGCAGTTTCAGGCGAACGAAGGTGGGGTTTATGATGCAGTCTACCGTGAAGGGACCGATGAAGTGAGGAGCCAGTTTACGGGATTCAACCGAGAGAGGGAGGTCCTTGGACACGAGCCAGACCTTCTGTCCAGGTTGGTAGTCAGGTGCGGGGTTCCGATGTTGATTGGCTTGTTTCTGAGACTGCACGAGGCCCGCTGAAGGGAGGCTCGCACCTGAGACGATGGGACCAGGCTCCAGACACGGAGGATCAGGGGAGAATTGCCTTGACAGGGCGTCGGGTTTAATATTTCTGGAACCGGGAGGAAAGGTGAGTGTGAAGTGGAATCTGGCCAACAAGCCTGCCGGGAGTTGAGCCTTTTAGCGTTTTGCAGGTAAGAGAGGTTTTTGTGATCTGTCCAAAACAATGAACAGCTGAGCGGCCCCCTCAAGCCAATGTCTACATTCCTGGATCAATCAATCAATCAATCTTTATTTGTATAGCCCACAGTTTACAAAACATAGTTTGTCTCACGGGACTTCACAGGGTTGGTAACATCCTCTGTCCTTAGACCTTCGACCAGGGTAAGGAAAAACTACCAGGGAAAAAACCCTTATAACAGGGAAAAGGGTAGAAACCTTAGGGAGAACCACAGGTGAGGGATCCACTCCCTGGACGGACAGACGTGCAGTAGATGTTACCCAAAAACATACAATACAAAATGACAAAGAATAAAAAGTGAAACAGTCTTTAAATGCCAGGGTCCATCTGGATCACTGGGTTTGTCACAGCCTGTAGTGAAGGCTGTTGTGGTCAGAGACTTGAAAATGACAGAGTTCTCTTTCCTGTCCTGACCTCATGTCGTTCACTGGTGTTAGCAGAACTGTAAGAGATTAAAATCAGTTGTGCTACATCTCATGGGGGTACATCGGGTAAGTGGTGAGGGATGAAAAATCGAGGACGGGGTAGAGAAAGTGCGGCTCGTGCAAAGTCTGTGTGCTCTTTCTAAGTGCATGATGGGAAATTCCCCCAGCAGTCTAAGCCTATGGCAGCATAAGATAGACTATTCTAATCAGGACATACCTGATCTAGCTTCGACTATAGTCTATGTTAAAAAGGTAGGTTTTCAGTCTCACCTTAAAGGCAGAGACCGAGTCAGACTGTCTGACTGAAAGCGGAAGTCGGTTCCACAGGAGAGGAGCCTGGTAGCTAAATGTTCTACCACCGATTCTACTTCTAGTTATTTTAGGAATAACCAGTAGACCTGAGTTCAGGGAGCGCAGTGGTCTATTCGGTTGATATAAAGTGATTAAGTCACAAATGTAAGAAGGTGCCTGATTATTCAGAGCCTTGTATGTAAGCAGAAGTATTTTAAAATCGATTCTACTTTTCACTGGGAGCCAGTGAAGAGAAGCCAAGACAGGAGTTATATGATCACGTCGTCTGGTTCCAGTCAGTATCCGTGCTGCTGCATTCTGGACAAGTTGAAGGCTTCTCAAGGACTTACTAGGACATCCAGACAGTAAGGAGTTACAGTAATCCAGCCTAGAGGTTATAAAGGCGTGGATTAGTTTCTCAGAGTCTTGTTGTGATATAATATTTCTAATTGTCTTGATGTGTGGAAGGATCACTTCTCCGCCTTGATGAAAAGTCTGTTCTCGAGAAGACGTTGCAGCACCAGGCGGACATGCTGGTACTGCATGTCAAAATGTCCAATTGGGGTGTTGAAAGCCTTCTTCCATTCGTCCCCCTCACAAATTCGGACGAGGTGGTAGGCTTTTCGAAGGTCGAGTTTGGAGAAGATTTGTGCTTTGCTGAGGGGACTGAAGGCGGCATCGAGAAGGGGTAAAGCGTAGCGGTTTCTGACGGTGATTTTGTTAAATCCTCTGTAGTCGATGCAGGGCCTGAGGGATCCGTCTTTCTTCTGTACGAAGAAGAATCCCGCACCGACTGGAGAAGAGGAAGGACGGATGAGGCCAGAGACTGGTTGATGCTTTGTCGTTCAATTCTGGAAAGGTTATATAGTCTCTTGGTGGGAAGAGAGGAACCAGGAAGCAGGTCTATACCACAATCCTAGGGGTGATGAGAAGGTAGGGAGAGGGCACAGTGCTTGGAAAACACCTCAGCGAGGTCGTGGTATTCACTGGGTACTTCAGAGATATTCTGAGGTTCAGGTATAGTCTCAGGAGAAGGCACTGGAGCAGGACGGCCCGAGTAGAGACGATAGCGGAACTGACAGGATTTGCCCCAACCAGTGAGTTGTCCATTTGTCCAGTCGAACTGGGGGTTGTGGCGAGCCAGCCAGGTAAGACCCAGAATGACAGGAGCTGAGGAAGAGGGAATCAGGAATAGTTGGATCGTCTCATGATAATTGCCAGACAGGATAAGGGTGATGGGTTCAGTCTGGTGTGTGACCTCGGCAAGTGTCTTGCCGTCCAAGTCGGAGATGATCTTTGGTTTGGGAAGAAGGGTAGTTGGGATACCTGTCTATTTGACGACTCTCTCATCGATTAAATTTTCATCTGCGCCAGAATCGATCAGGTAGGAGAGACTGTTGAGACAACAGGACTTGACCAGCCAACGTGATACGTCTTGGAGATCACCAGCACTCCTGCGTATGCTGGTGAGCTTAGACTTTTGGGCGAGTCGGGCAAGAGATGAGAAGATGGCAGAGTTGTCCACAATAGCAGCAAGAACCAGACTTCAGATAGATACATATTTCTTATATGTTTTTTTGCGACAATGAAGTCTGCTAACGTGTTAGCATAAAGTCGGGACCGTACCTTTGTTCCCTGGGTCCTATGTTCCCAGCTTTGTATGTGACCGGGGGAACATAGGACCCTTTCTCTAACCCTAATCCTAACCCTACCCTTTTTCAAAAAAAGGGTCCTATGTTCCCCTGTCACATACAAAGTGGACCTTTTTTGGGAAAAACGGGGAACATAGGACCCGGGGAACATAGGTACGACCCCCATAAAGTCAGCTAGCTTAAATGCTAACGCTAACAAGTCCATTCACAGAAGTGAGAGCTGTGTCTGTCTCTGTCTTTGTTAAGAAGTAGAGCCACAATTTAGTTCTTCTACGTTTTCCTTGTCCATCTTCATTCAACGGTGAAAACGCAGAAAAAACTACAAAAGCACTGGGATGTGATATCACCACACCCTTGCTAGGAATCGATTCATAGCGATCAAACAACCCCAATTCAAATATAAAGTTTATGTTTTTTTTTAATACCTACAGTACTGTGATTTGAAGCATGTAGTGGCTTTTTTTTAACTTCAACTTGCACAATTTTGAAAAAAAAACGAAAATCCCTCATTTTGAAAAAAAAAGTTCATCATCATCATCAACTACACTTCCAAATACTGTCCATTTAAGATAAAGTATTGGCAGGTAATACTCAGGTGTAATGTTAGCTCAAGTCCTCAAGAAAATAAATGTATTTCAACATGATGTGTTCTGAAGACTTGTATGTGGTGACAACAAACCTCAGGCATACAAATGTCACACAGGCCGAATCAGAGGAAGAGAAAGAGGAGGAAGGAAAACAAATTCTCTACAAATTGGTTCCTGTTGAGGACCCAGAGACCCACTGATGACAGACGGTCTGCCTCACAGCAAGACAAGCACACGTTTAATGACTCCACTTCCACGCTTCCTCCAGCCTTCTTCTTCCTAATTCTCAGTGTTTCTCGCTTGCGTTTCTTCTTGCTGCTACTGTACCACACTGATAAAAACAAACTCCTGTTGTTAGGAGTAGACTTCGCCATGACTCTTTCACTCCTACCTCCCTGTGTCGCTGCCCTTCCACTGTGATATTGCAGAGGATACGACACAGGCCTATTCACAGGCAGACACCTGACACTGAGCCGCTGCTCTCACACACAGATTAACACTGGCATTCCTCCATCCATTTCGCCCACATGTATGATTGCTCCCTCCTCGTTTACCCCATTCCCTTACCTATTCCTCCCTTTTTTGCCTTATCTTAATCTTTCCCCTTCTTTCATCCACTTTTCCCTTTACAGCTGCCTTTTTCTGTTGTCCTTTCCTCAGTTCTGACCTCCTTACATAATCTTTTCCTTCTACGTTATTTCCCTCTTCATATTTTCCATTTCAAAATGCTCTTGTACATACATGTGTGTGTGTATATATACATATATATGTGTATATATATACACAGTATATCCCCTCTAAATTGCCCCTTTCCCTATTTACATCCATCTACATATATCCTATTTCTTTTTGTGCAATTTCCCCATCCCTTCTCACTCTAAGTTTTTCTGTCTCAATGCTGAGTTCTTGTGGCCGGAACTTGGAAATTCAAAATCCCGGGGCATCCCTGACCTTAGATTTTGACTCTAAAATTTGGAGGAACCTCACAAAACCCAAGTTCATGATTCCAAGAGGACTGCCACAATACAAACACTGCTACCTTCTGTAGTATTTGTTTCACAGTAAATCAGTCATACAACTAACAATGGTTTAATATACATTGAACTTCTCTTACTCGCTTTGACTTTTGTGTATTCCATTTAACTTTGAATATGTAAAGATTGTGAATTGTTAAGAATAATCCTATGCTTCTGTCATTCCTCACTCTTTTCTTATTGCGGTTTGCTTTTTTTCACCTTTAGCCATATCTATCTTTCTTACTCCGCTATTCTTCCTCTCTGATCATGATTAACCCTACTTTCTGCCATTCATCTGAACTTAATTTGGATATAATTCTGACAGAACCAGACTCCGAGTGTACGAATATCTGCCTCAATCTGTTGGAGTAGGAGAGAGGAGAAAAAGGAGGGGGAAGGGAAGGAGGTTAGTTAAGGATAAATAGGTTAAAAGAAGAATGGAAAGGAGTGTAGAATCTAGAAGAGAGATAGAGACCAGGATAACAATAAATAACAATGATCATCATCACTATCATCTTCATCCTCTTGTCCAGGGTGTGACATCATGTCTCTTGTCCCAATGCTGAGCTGAACTCAAAGCTCTAAAACATTTTCTATATACACAAAATCACCATTTCTCTCAAATATTGTTCAGAAATCTGTCTAAATTTGTGTTAGTGAGCACTTGTCCTTTGCCTAGATAATCCATCCCACTTCACAGGTGTGGCATATCAAGATGCAGATTAGACAGCATGAATATTGCACAGGGGTGCCTTAGGCTGGCCCCAATGAAAGGCCACTCTGAAATGTTCAGCTTTATGACACAGCACAATGCCACAGATGTCACAAGTTTCGAGGGAGCGTGCAATTAACATGCTGACTGCAGGAATGTCCACTAGAGCTGTTAACCAATATTAATATTGAATATTAATTTCTCTACCATAAGCCATCTCCAAACGCATTTCAGACAATTTGGCAGTACATCCAACCGGCATCACAACCGCAGACCACGTGTAACCACACCAGCCCAGTACCTCCACATCCAGCATGTTCACCTCCAAGATCGTCTGAGTCTAGCCACCCGGACAGCTGCTGCAACAATCGGTTTGCATAACCAATGAATTTCAGCACAAACTGTCAGAAACCGCCTCAGGAAAGCTAAGGTCTCGACCTGACTGCTGTTTGTCGCCTTAACCCACTTGAGTGGGAAAATGCTCTCATTCGATGGTGTCTGGCACGTTGGAGAGGTGTTCTCTTCATGGATGAATCCCGGTTTTCACTGTTCAGGGCAGATGGCAGACAGTGTGTGTGGCGTTGTGTGGGTGAACGGTTTGCTGATGGCAACGTTGTGGATTGAGTGGCCCATGGTGGCAGTGGGGTTATGGTATGGGCAGGCGTATGTCATGGACAATGAACACAGGTGCATTTTATTGGTGGCATTTTGAATGCACAGAGATACCGTGACAAGAACATGAGGCCCATTGTTTTGCCATTCATCCACGACCATCACCTCATTTGCAGCATGATAATGCACAGCCTCACGTTGCAAGGATCTGTACACAATTCCTGGAAAATGAAAACATCCCAGTTCTTGCAATGGCCAGCATACTCACCGGATATGTCGCCCGAGCATGTTTGGGATGCTCTGGATCGGCATGTACGACAGCGTGTTCCTGCACCGATTAGGTTGTTTTTTCATAAAAAAGACTTCAGTCTCCGTGGTTACGCAGATGGATAACGCATTACGCAGTTGTAGAAGTAGCCTATAATGTGGCCTTTACTCGTAACTTGAAAAAGGTAATTCGATTTCAGCAACGCATTACTTCTAACCCGTTACAGCCCAACTGTGTTGTCAATATGTACATGAATATTGAAATCACCCATAATAATGACTTTATCTGTTCTAATAACTAACTCAGACAAGAAGTCAGAGAACTCAGATAAGAATTTAAGTTGTAAATTGCTACTACTCCTCCTGTGCTTCGAGGAATATCTGTCTTAATATGAGTAATATAGGGATGACAAAACGACTGACAATCGACACATGCACAACAAACAAAAAGTTTGTAATGTCAGGGGGAAGGGCTTGTGGGATTTTCATGTATATTTGTAAAATACGGACACCGTGCAGAAGGCAGCCTTTGTCGCATCCTTTTTGGAACGAACACGACCAACAAGGTTGGTTCCCGACCAACAAGGAAGGAAGGAAGGAAGGAAGCTGTGCACGAAAAGGTGAGCTTGCTGTCCAGGCTCCCTGCTGTCTAACATGATGGTGTGCGCGTTGAGGAGGACGAGTCACAGGCCCGGTTTTTGTGGGTGGAATAGCTGTGGGCGGGTCGGTAAGGTAACTATGGAGCTTCAGCCACTGTCCGTGGTGCTCAAAGGCCGGTTTACAGGATGAGTGTGAGGCCAGTCACCTGTAACATTAGCCTACATGGTGACAACAGCAGTTCTCTTGAGTGTGTACAGTGCGTGCAGTGCAAACGTCCAAATCTAAACGGAAGTTCAGAGGCGATAGAGCTTTTTGGTTAATGCGCCAAGATTGTGGAATCTTCCACAGCATGTTAGACACAACCCTTCACTGTCAACTTTTTGGTTGTTTTTAAAGTTTAAAAAAAATTGCGCTGCGCTGTATGAAAAAGAGGTCAGAGTTAAAGAGCCAGAGTAGGTTGAGAAGACAAAAAGACAATCATAAGTTGTCAGTCAATGAGATGACACCATGTAAATCCAGTACCAAAGGGATCTATGATTAACTGGAAGTCGGTCATTGGGAGCACACCTGACAGATGCAGCTCCTGGAAATGGAGAAAACATGAGTGAGTGAGGATCATCTCTGTCAGCCTCATCACCTCTGTGTGTGTCTGTCAGCACACAAACTTTCTGCTGCGATCTTATCTCTCAATTACTGCACCCAGCACATTCCTGCTAACCACATACATGCATGCATGCACATACGCACCTGCGTATTAAATTCAAAACATCTCAATAAGAGGCTCGGCTGGGCTGATAACTGCTCTTACATTACTGCCAGTCAAGACTTAAAGGAAAGTTCAGGTTTATTTTAAACCAGAATGGAACGTATGCTGTGTTCAGAACTGGGAGTGATGCCACTCCAAAGTTCAAGAAAAAACACGGATGCTAATTAATCTCTGGTTAACCATCTTAAGCAATACCAGTTCATAACGACGTAACTCCATGTCTACAGTTAAAAAGGAAGTTGTGTAATACAAATTTACTTTGAAAAGTAAATTTGCCGTGGGGTGGAGGGGTCTGTGAGTTTGATTTGAGTTCCGGTGCTGGAAATCCGACTACAAATGGAATGCAGCATTAGTCTCTAGCTGAAAACATGGCCGTTTGAAAGTGAGCGTTTCTTGGCACACAAGTCTCACACACAGAACAGCCAGTGCTGACTGTATATCAGTTTCTCATACAACAGCACAAGACCCCCACCCCCCCCCCCCCCCCCACACACACACACACACATTATCACTTTAATATGCAACATTTTTCTTGTGGAAAGAACACATAATATTTAGCTCAGTAAAATTACACATCCTGAACAATTATAGCCACAGTCTTGTTGTCAGATGATGAGGAATTGCTCTTGCCATGTTCCATATTTCATACATTTCACCGACATCATTTAAACAATTAGCTGTCATGATAACACATTTGTTTCTCACACTCGCACAGAATGCCACACTCCCATTCACTGAGCTCTCTGAAGGAGAAAGACTCTCAAACTCATAAATTGTTTTGGATTTTGTACTCACTGACTTATGCAGGTAAAAAAAAAGTCACAACACATAATACTCACATACACAGACCTTAGAAACACGTGTGCACCCATGGGCCGTGTTGATGAGTGAGAGACGTCAAAACGGCAATAACCCTATATGCTACTCCTTATGAATCACAACAATATCCAGAAACACACACACACACACACACACACTGCCAGCCTAAAGGTTTTACATGAGAAAAAGTCTCTGCCTCAGTCTCCATTTCTGACCCTGTGCCCCAAACAAATCCTGAATTAATTAAAAAGGGAAATCCCAAAGGTCCTCAGATAGACTCAGACTCTCTCTTTCTTTCTCTTTTTCTCTCGCTCACACACACAGAGACATGCAGATTGAATGTCTCCCATCCTTGTGCAGTGGTAAGGGATTAGTGGAGCTGGTTCAATGATGGGAGTGTTTCCAGGTTGACAGAGAGTGACGGAGCTCAAGCAGCTTTGGTTCAAACATTACCGAGTGCTCCACATTTGGTACACTGGCCATTTGGGCAAAATAATTGTCCAGTTGTACACACACTCAAACAAACTGGACCCAGTCACGCCAGCACTTGTGACTTAGCAACAGCACAAGGTGTCACTAACAGGGTTGGGAGGGTTACTTTAAAAATGTAGTACGATACAGTTACTAATTACCTGTTAAAAAATGTAGTCAGTAACGTAATCTAAGTACCACAATATTAAAGTAATGTAACTTGATTACTTTAAGTTACTTTCAGCTGTGTTCAAGAATAATAATGGTTAACAATTATTATTAGTGTTATTGTTATTGTAACTACTATTTCTAGTAATAGCAGTTGTAAAACACCCCCACCTATAGGATGTGTGTCCCAAAATTACCCATACAATTTCCTAATATAATCATTCTATTTTAATACCTTGTTGTGATCTAAAGTGTTAGTGACCCTTTCAGTCACTGCAGGTGTTTCAGGCAATTTTGTAACGTACAAGCCCCACAAGGTGGCAGTAGCTACATTTAAAGTGCCTATGGGGCCCTCGCAAGTCAACGAGTTTTTCACAATGAAGTCCGTGCAAATGTTTCTCAATAAAAGCCTATTGAGCTATTTATTCTAGAGGACTTTTTATATGAGACAGACACAGTAAGTGTTGAGTTTGTATTAACAATGTAATTTTAACAGGGCAAACGAGAGCGAAACAAACTGAGCCTTTCGCACTACAGCATGTTAAATCACATCAGAAATAATAAAAAAAAATAATTCTGTGATCGTTTAGCTAAATGATGTTACGGTATTCACATTTGAACGTCATGCTCAAACTTCAAAACTACCAAAACACAGGTACCATCCCGGTCACCAGCAGCCTCACCCACAGACCCAAAATAGTAGCAGCAGCAGCAGAAGCAGTAGTACTAACAATAACGACAGCCCGAGCCTGGTTAGCAGGCTAACTTTAGCTAACAGAATTTCTGTGTAGCTAGCTAACGTTCCCAGTTTAACTTACCGTTAAATGTTTCTTTAAATTCGATGTGGAGTCCTTGGACGATAACAGTGTATGCACAGCTGGGAGACATAGCCTGCACTGTACAGTGATGTTGTTCCCCCTTACTTTTTTAGAAATAAAGTAATGGCGAAATTTCCACGCAGTGAAAGCATTTTTTTCTCTAGCGCTCGAGGTCATTATGAGCTGTCTGGCTTCACTTGAGAGCAGAGTGTCGTTGTGACTGACTTGTCGTGAACTGTAGTAATGTGTGCGCGCGTGCATACGGCATTGCCGCATTGGCAAGTGTTGGATTACAATTAAAAATATGATGATGAATGTATGTGAATGAATGAATTAATCTAACTAATAGTCCCAATTTTCTCCAGATGTATCTATAATCTGATTACGTCTTTTTTTTCTGTAACCGTAACGGGATACAGTTACTGTTTTTTTTGTATCCTAATTACATAACGCCGTTACATGTAGTCCGTTACTCCCCAAGCCTGGTCCCTAATAAAAGTAAATACACTTTTGGAGTGTATTCGTGATGCTCTATGTTGTAATGCCTCTGTAAACAATAGGACAGAACAACAAATAATCAGAGCAATGATCAGGGGGCCGTTGCACAAAAGTAGGATTCAGATATCCAGGATAAATGTTTACAAAGAGTTTGTTCTCCAGAAGTCGTTGGAGGACTAGGCGGACATGCTAGACATGTTCCTCCTCCGTTTCAGAGAGGATGTCGTCCAAGTAAACAAAGAGGAACTTGTCCAGTATGTCACGCAGGATGTCGAGATTGTAAAGTCGACTGGTAGGGAGAGTGGC
This sequence comes from Microchirus variegatus, assembly GCF_963457635.1. NCBI lineage: Eukaryota > Metazoa > Chordata > Actinopteri > Pleuronectiformes > Soleidae > Microchirus > Microchirus variegatus. Next base: position 16,314,016 of record NC_139820.1, on the reverse strand, counting down.
CCCGGGGAGCAGGTCGATGGCACAGTTGTACGGCCGATGCCGCGATACAAGTGTACGCCACTTTGAAAACACCTCCGCCAAATCATGACACTCCTTGGGGACTGAAGTAAGATCTGGAGGCACGGGGCGGCTCAGGTCCCGTCGACGAGCCGGGCAGAGCGGCGTGAAGGCAGCAAGAGTGGCATTGAGTGCTCCAGCCAGTAAGTTTGCCTGTCGACCGGAAAAACTGAGGACAATGGCGTGCCAACCAGGGCAAGCCCAGCACGACAGGATGAGGACGGAATCTGGAACAGCTAAATGAGTTCATGGTGGTTGCCAGACAGAATGAGCGTGATGGGCTGGGTTCGGTGAGTGACTTGGGCCAGAGGTCTGCTGTCCAGGTCCAGGATAGTCTTTGGTTCGGGGAGAGGGACTGTGGGTATCCCGGCTTGGGTGGCGAGCCTTCGATGAAGAAGGCAAGAGACCATATGAGCTTGACCGGGAGCGTGATTCGATTAGGTGTGCGACACCCCTGTGTGTGCTGGTGAGCTCAGTCTTTTGGCCGAGACGGACAGGTGGCGATGAGATGACCTGGCTGACCACATTATATACAAGCTCCCGTCTTCTGCAATCGAGGTTGGGAACCAGGTTCAGGTGAGTGACTGGACTGATTGGGGGGGGGGGGGTGACCAAAGCTACGGAGCACGGGGGCTTTGAGAGGCGTACACTCTTCAGCCTGCCACGGCATCTCTCACGGAGCCATTTGTCGATCCGAATTTCCAGTTCAATGAGATCTTGTCAATCGTCGTGAGTGGCCAGCTCGTCCTTTAACTCCTTATTGAGATTTTTGAGGAAAATTCCCCAGAGCGCTGCATCCTTCCACACAAGTTCAGAGGTGTGGATACGAAAAGGTATTGAAAATTCACTGATCGATGAATTAGCTTGGTGTAAATTAATTAACCGTGAAGCAGCACCATTTCCGTGGAAGGGGTTATCGGAAACCTTCCGAGGACTGGAAGTGAACGTAACGTAGGAAATAGCGACGGTGGAGGGACTACTCAAATTGGCCGTAGCCCATTGTGCGGCTCTACTTCAGAGCAAGTTAACAACAAACGCGATCCTAGCGTTATCAGAGGGATACGTGGCGGGTTGCAAACTGAGAACCAAAGAACACTGAAATAAAAAGCTGGCACATTTACCGATCTCCCCGGAGAAACATTCGGGGTTGGAACATATGGTTCACGTGGAGAAAGTGGCGGAACAGAAACTACGGGTGGAGATGGATTGACGGCTGCGGGTGCTAAGGTGACCAGGGTAGACACAGATGCAAGTTGGTGAAGAAATGTGGCGAACTAGCTGATAGATCAGGAAGTGAAGTGACTACTTCTGAAAGTAATGATTCATGTCACCCAATGAGTGCGCCTTGCGCCGCTAGTGCGTTTCAAACATTATCTCCCTCTGCCGGGTCCATAGTTCGGTCAGATCGTTATATTGCGCTCCTGTTAAGGACAGTTTAAGTATTGTTTGGACCCGAAAATGCAGAGGAGACAATAATCCAATCATAGATAATATTTATTAAAGATAACGAAAATATAGTACGAGGCTATGAGGGGAGTTAGCATGGGAGCTTGGGGAGGACGCCAATGCAGCTGTGCCGGGAAGGGCGAGAGTCAATGTTTGGGAAAGCTTCCAGCAAGTAACAAACTCACTGGTTGTAGAGAGGGCATGGCGAGTCAAAACCAGGAAGTCAGAATTTGAGCAAACACGGAGATGAAACAATGATCTGACACTGGTGAACGGGCGGGCTCAAGCTTAAGAAGCCTCCTGATTGCTGATCAGGAGCAGGTGGGGAGGAGCCGCTGCAGGTGTAGCTGATCACCAGCGTCCACCTTCTGGGAGCCAAGAGACAGAATCATCACATTTACATAGAACAACCCCCTCCTGGTCTAATCTGTCAGTGAAACCACACCCTGCTCTGTATGAGCACACATACTATTGTTGTGAGCTACACTGCTACACAGAACAATACATATAAAATACATTAAAAACTGGACATAATATCCTCTTAAGATGTGAAATGAAATTACCTAAAAAAAATATGGGGGTGGCTTATTCTGTTATCATTTGTGTAGTCATACAGTGGTATGCAAAAGTTTGGGCACCCCTGTAAATCTTCATGATTTTCCATTATTGGTTGTTTGAAAAAGACATTTCAGTTAAATATATCATATAGGAGACAAACCCAGTGATGAATGAATGAATGAATGAATCGTTTATTTCGGGCATGACAAGTAATCAACATCTGCACACATCAGCATTTACATTCATACACATGACCGAAAGGGACAGCGGGAGAAGCAAAGCTTATCTAGTCCCGCCCCCATTACCCAGACAATTTTATTACTTCTTTTTTTATATGATAATTGAGACGTGAAATAAAGTTTATATGATTTACAGAAAGTGTGCAAGAATTATTCAAACAAAATGTATGATTTATAAAGGAAAATAATGAACATTTACACGGGTGTCACTACCATACCACTGTATTTCCATCATCTGTTTTTGTTGTTACATGAAAACAAAATATACTTAAGAGAGAAGGATCAAAGATAGACACATATTTCTAATATCAAATCAAACACTAATGAACTGATAATGTCCTAACTCACAATTCAAAACATTAGCATCACAGTCAATACTTCACACACAAAGCTGTGTCATTCACACATGATTCAAGCACTTCAGCACATGTTTGTGCTAGAGCTAGTAAATACAATAACAAGAAAAAATGTCTCTGTCTGTAACTGAACACTAACGTTACGTATATGAAAACTCACCCATAAGGAGATAGAGCGGCGCTGGCGTCACGTCATCATCTCAGACAACTACTGTGTCTGTCCTGCTCTCTTTCAGCCGCAGAATAATCATCTGTTTGTTGTTTTTGTGACGATGAAGTTTGCTAACACGTTAGCATAAAGATCGCTAGCTTAAAATGCTAACAAGTCCACTCACAGAGAAAAGGGATTAAAACATTATTTCAATATATTTGGAACTTTTGTCTGAAACTAGCAGCTGTAAAGATCCGTACCCAACCCCAGTGCGAGTGCGATTTCATCAAGTTTTCACAGTTTATGTAAGAATGCAGCCTGTTCTCATGAAAGATTTGTTCTGAAAACTACGAAAAGTAATGCACGTTGTTTTTGTAGCCGCGGTCACTTGATCTGATGCATGTGCACTTGCGCAAGTGTCATTGGATTTTCGTAGGATAATGCACGAAAAACGGTACATACTTTTTCGTAAGTTTTCATATGAACCATTCATGAGAAGACGTTGAACAATGAGATACTGCCGTTCAGGAATTTTACATCTAGAATGTAAACACAAACAATGAGCAGCTTGACACACACATACATACAAATGAACAAACTGCAGACACATAAAGGGGCTCAATCGAAACTCCGATCAAAACCATACGCAATATCATACACAAACCATAATTATAAACATACCACTCAGACAGGCATTGATAAGAGCACCACACAGATATACAGTATGCACACATGACACACCTACGCATGCAAAGCACAGACACTCAGACAGTGAAGAGATGCAGCTGTGCAGTGAAGGACAGAGCAGGGAGGAGACATGACACAGCTGCAGGTCAGTGTAAAACTACTGTTCGCAAATGTTTCATATCGCTGTGGGTACTCATTAAAAAAAATAATAATAAATTGAATTGTAAGAAAGGTGAGGATTATATTAAGATTAAAGGGATAGTTAAGGTTGATCAACCTATGGCTGTATGAAGTATAGAGCTCCAGTAGCTGACCTCACACAACCAAGGTGATGCCATCTAAAAGGGAAAGAAGCTGTTCACCGACAACACATAAATCAGGCAATATATATATATACATATATATATATATATATTATAAGAACATGTTAAGTTTGGCTAACAACATCGTCTCTAACAGTAGCCACGTCTTAAACAAAGAATATGAACTATTACCATCACAGTGCAGATTCAGAGTACCAAAGTTTGACAAGAACAAACTGAAACACTCTTTTGTGCATCAATCAATCCTCATGCTTAACACCAGTTAGGAGGAGAAGGTGAAGGGATTTTTATGCTTATGTTTATATTTATGTCTTCTATGTGTGTATGTGTTTTCTGTTTTTCTGTCTGTGGTGTGTGATGTAATGCTTTACAATGTACACGATGGATAATTAATGTTACATGTCTGTGTTTAAGTCACAATTGAGCAACTGGACGCAAAACAAATTTCAGACCTTGTCTGACAAAGTATTATCTATCTATCTATCTATCTATCTATCCCCTGGTGCGCGGTTGTAAACACTCATAATTATGTCTTAACCATAAATCCCGGTCGATTTGTTCAGCGAAAAATTCAGAAAATTGACGTATCCGCTTTAATTGGCGTCTATGGTAGAATAAAACACGCAGCCGTTCTCCCAGCATCAATGGTAGAAATGCGGCAATGCTTAACAAAGAAAATCTGGATGCTACCATGGAGCTGGTCCAAGACCTTCAGCAGCTGAGTCCAGAGGAGTGCCGTACCCTGGGCTCTGACATCACTCTGGACTCTGGATTACTGCTGTGTCACAAATGGCCAAGGAAAAGCTCCTGGTATCGATGGATTACCTGTTTAAAGAATCTTTTAATAAGGAACTCTGCCAGCATCCTGCAGGAGAGCGGTGGTCCCACATCTTTAAAAAATTGGAGACCAGTTGCTCTGCTGTGCACAGACTATGAGATACTTTCCAAGTTTTTATCCAACAGAGTAAAGGCTTTTATCGAGCTAATGATTGGAAAGGACCAGTCTTACTATGTCCCTGAACAGTCTATATTGGACAACTTGTTTTTAATGAGAGACTGTTTGGATTTGTGTGAAATGTATGGTTTGGATGTTGGGATTTTATCTTTATGTGGCAGAATAAGCTCCTCGACCCTCACATTAATTGGATCAGTGAGCAGGGTTACCGGCAATGATTGAGGGGCGGTGCGTGGCAGTGTACAAATATTGCCCGGTTAGGCTCGTGACACCCTTTCACTTCCTCCGAGTGACTTCCGGGTTGGTGTGGCTGCAGTTGGTGTGGTGAATTGTTTGGCGTGGCATGTGTGATGCGCCTCTGTCTCCTGTCTTCGCTAATAGCAGGTATGTGCCTGTGCCCTTCCCTTGCCTGTAAACCTCTGCACAGCATGGTGCACATAGCGAGTATTGTTTACCATCTTGCAGCGCAATTGGCGCGGCTGCGGACTTGAAGAGCGGATCGCTCTGCGTTGGGGGCTTTTTGGGTGGCGGCATATTCCCTGTGAGGTAAGCTGCTCATTGTTAATCGCTGTCGGGTTGTTTCTCCATAACTTTCATCTGAGACGTCTTGTTCTGCTGCACAGAAAAGCGGTGGACTTGGCCGATTATCTCCTGCTGTTGTAGAGGCTGCGCCTCCGTTCGCCAGCTGTTCCCGGGCTGTTACCGGTCATCGGCCGCCACGTCAGGAACGGATACTGCTGTTTTGGCTTTGAGACTGTTTTTAGTTTATAATTCCTGGGGCGAAATTCCCCCAGGTGGTGTTGTCGCTGGTTTCCTCCCCCTTGGTGCTGCCACATTCAGATCAGGAAAAGGCCTTTGATTGTGTAGACCACTCTTTTTTTGTTTGCTACACTTGGAGCTTTTGGTTTTGGGGAGCACTTTTTGTCATGGTCGAAGCTACTTTATAGCAATGCCTGTTGTATAGTAAAAGGTCTTAGGGAGGTCTTAGCAGGCCTATCCCAGTCAAGCGGGGGACGCACTGCTCACAGCCCATAAAAAAAACCTTGTATCAGACCTGCATCAAGGTAACCAACAAAAAAGGGCTGTGTGACCGAGCAGCCACTGCATGGACCAAAAAGTTGAGTGGAGATAAAGTGAGTCCACAGTGGAGGGTTTTATATAAACCTCCCCTCAAGAAAAGAACAGCGGACCTCCAGTGGAGGATTTTACACGGTGCCATCGCCTCAAATGCTATTATCTCTGTTCTTAATTCTGCTGTTTCAAACCAGTGTCCTTTCTGTCATGTTCAGGAGGCAGTTTTTCACATTTTCACATTTTTGAGTGAAGAGACTCACAGTTCTCTTTATTTATGTCACCAGAAAAAATAAAATAGAAAAGGGTTCGAGTCAAGAAGCAGCCTTGGTGTGGTGCTGCAACATGAAATGCAGACTGAGGCTTGAACTGAGTTTTTATAAAATGACTGGAGATGTAGAAACTTTCAAGAACATATGGTGCTGCAAAAACATTCTTTGTACTGTTTTTAATGGAAAACTTCAATTTGCACATTTTCTCTGAAACTGATGTGTTAATTTTAATATTTATAACGATGTCTACACTTTTTTAGCACTGTAGCACTTTAACATAATGTTGTAATGTACCCTGTAAATTGTAAATGTGTAAAAAAAGAAAAGAAAAAAAAGTGTTTTTGTAAAAATCAAAAAAAAAAAATCTTCTTCTTCTATCTTTACATCCCAGGCTGCACAGTTGAAAGGTCAGTCCAGCATGAGCCACTGGTTCAAAGGTTTATTTCTTGGCGGAGGTCTGCGATCGCCGAATGCTTCTCTAGTTTAAGGTATTGTATTTTATATTGTATTGTGCGAATGCGAGGATTTTTTAAATATACATTTTTATTCAAGAAAATTAGATGTTCCAAGGTTTTGGGATTCAGGTGATTTTCGTTTCTTCTGTGCTCACACGGCACATATGAGGCTGGTGTACACATGTAATGGTGTAAACATTAGGGACAGGAGGAAGTGGTTTGGGTAGGTGTGCCTTTGGTTGTCCCAATATCTCAAAGGATCCTGAGATATTGGCATGTTGCCAGTTGTTTTGGCAGAGATGCATCCCTTTGACAGATGCGCTTACTTTTAAACACAGTTTGGCGCACCCGTGTGCCGCAGGACAGGCGATACGTGACTTTCTTAAAGAGATATGCGCACCGACACAGAGCTTCGCTCTCTGAGCTTGACACATGCGCCAAGGCATCGGTGTTGCCCGACCCATCACTATCTCCCACTGGTCTTCTGCGGGGTGGATGCGTGGCTATCCTGGGGAGCAGTGGCTGCAGGCTCCTCCTGCCCTGCACGACCGCTGGGTGTCCCGGGGGTCGAGGTCCTTATTGGCCCGCTGCTGGGGTTGATCAGACAATGACTCGGCCCCCCACTCAGATTCCAACCACGTCTAATGACAACACCTGCACATTTACACACGTGCTCACACATGCTCACACACGCACCCCACTACACTGTAAGATAAATCTGAACTGATATAGCTGTAAACCTGGATACCCTCTCTTGATATGGTCGTTAACGATTACTAGAAACCATACCCATTATATAAATGAATGTCAACCAAATGTTGTTTATGTTCTGTTCTGTGAAGTATGTTCTGTTTTGTATTACTTTAATTATTTAATGCCACACACCTAGACACTGTCACTGTTAATGTTGTCTGCGCATCTCTCTTTATCTTCTTGAATAGATGCTTTATTTGATAAATGGACAAAGCACTACACTATTTTTTTTGTGATGAACTGCCCCTTTTTAGTAAGAGCAAAATTATTTCTCCGCAGGAGTGGTCAGAGAGCCATATTGTTCACCCTGAAGCAAATAAATTGTAGGTTGAAAAAGTGTGACGCCTGAAAAAATGTAACACCTCACCTTAAATGTTTTTCTGCAGCCGGGGCTGGTCCATGCACCTTTTACCAGTTAGCTCCGTTAGCTCCGAGTGTCGTTTAGCGCACCTATAGTGGAACTGGTCTGTTTATTAAACAAAGAAAAGAGCAGTGCTACAAATAACCAGCGTACCTGTGTACCGAGTATGTGTAAAAAAGATTTAAAAAAAATAAAAATAAAGAGAAAATTGCCTCAAGCAAAGGTCCGGAACTTCATAATGTCTAACTTGCGTTATTATTTAGTAGTGGTATATATACACTGAAGTAGCCTAGTAGTCTTGCATGTCAACAACTGACAAATATAGAAAGAATAATTCAAAAACATTTAGACAATATTTGTCACTTTTATACAATTATATCTATATATCTGCTTCCTCTGCCACTTCTTCTCTCACTCTGACCTGCACTTTCTCCTCCTCTTCCAGCTGTCTGTTCTCTGCCCACTGGGGCTGGAGCTACCTCCTGTCCTCCTCCTCTTCTTCCACCTCTTGGACCTCTGCTTCCACCTCCCTGTCCTCTGGCCCGTACCAGGAGCTGCCTGCTCTCCTCCTCCTCCTCTTCCCCTCTGTCCTCTACCTGGATCAGCTGTCCTCCCTGCATTATCTTCCCCTCTCCCTGGCGCAGGTCTCTTCCTCTGTCTGAGCCGGTCATCTGCCTCATCATCAGCTTCACTTGAAAAAGAATAGCTAGCATCTTTATCAGGCTGAAACAAGTGGAAATAAACGGGAAATTATTATAGGCCATTACGTTATTTAGCTTTAGCTTAGCTTGCACTATGCCAAAATCACCGTGTTGTTCAGTATCGACTAGAGAGTTTGTTTAGTTGGCCTCTCTGTAATTGCAAATTAAATGATAACTTAGCAAACAATGAACCTACAGCATAGGATTCGTCACTCGCCATAGTCGTTCCTCGCTGACGGAGGATACTGTTATGATTTCCCCTTACGGGGAAACCAATGGCTAGAGTATGGAGGACCCGGATGCAGACAGAGCCACGAGGAAGATTTAAAGGACTTTAAGGCGAAAGGTAAGTATATACAACAACAGGTAGGTATGTGTATGTGTGTATGTGCATCAGTCTGCAGCAGGATGGTGAAGGAAACGCCGTTCCTCTGTGGCAGATTTAAAGTTCGTCGTAGCGTCCCAAAAGGAACAGACTCACTCTGGGTGTCGAAGCACAGGCGAGGTGGCGAGTAGTCGAGACGTCCTCCACAGGGCGAACAAGGAAGTGGCGGCGTCTCAACGGATGCGAAGACAAGCAGCGGGGAAATCGCTGGAAGCAGGAGGATCCGTGAAGAACCACAGGCGGTGTATGACGAGGAGGCGACGAGGAGGGAAGCAGGCAGAAGGCGGAAGTCGGAGACGAACCCAGGAGCGTGGCGATCGTGGAGCTTCCGTGTCTTTGCCGCAGGCAGGAGACGTGGCGACCTGGAGAGGAAACGAGGCGAGTTCCTTGGGAGTCAATAGTTTCTAGGAGCAAGTAGAAAACGATCTTTTCCGGCGGTAGCGAAACTACAATCTGACGCTGGAGTCACCGCTGGTTCCCGCTTAAGTAGCGCTCCTGATTGGAGATCAGGAGCAGCTGGGTGGAGATGCGCAGGTGCGGTGATCAACAGCGTCATCAGTTGAAGTATGGTTTAATCAAGTCTTGGAGAAACTCTTCACAGCATCCAGCTCTGCTCCTCTTCACCACTGTGACTCCAGCTGTCCCACATCAGATTCTGACACCGCTCTACACGTTTCATTATTTATTTATTTTTTGCATATTGTGTTAGACATGCTTTTAGATTTGGAACATTTTCCTTCGTGAATAATAAAGTTATTTTTTTCACCTTCACACCCTGCATGCATTTGTACACTTGTGTAAAGTAAAGACATTAGGAAGGAGGCAGAATAGTTACTGATTTTATTATATTATTATACTAGACAAGTTAGATTTACACAATAAAATGATGCAGTTGTCATTAGTAAACAAAGTAGCTCTAATTCTGAAGTGTTTATCAACCCTTTTCTCCAAATTAATACTGCAAATAATACTGTAATGGAGGAACACTAAGGGCTAGAAAATAAACCACAACATATATGAATTTACATTTTTAATATTAATAGTCATAAAAAGACAAATCTGACTTATTATCAACAGTCTTCATAGACACAGTACTGTTTTCAGGAGCTGCGTATGTTCTTCTGAACAACAAAGGCAGGTAAAACAAGACGATCATCTTTCCCTAGTCTGTGGATCCACTCCAGTGATGGTAAGGTGTTCAGTGATATTACTGTCTGTAAAATAATGATTATAGCGTTAGCAAATCAAAGTATCTGTTCTTACATTAGCATAGATGTAAATGAACTGTAAATATGCTAACGTTAGCTCAGCTGGCGTTACATATAAACATGGATAAATACAGTGGTAAAAATAAATTTTAAAAGAAATACTCACTTTATATTGAGGCGGCCGTTTATCCCGTTTCCTTCATCCACCCGGAGTTGGAGCGAGCTGCTCCAGATCCGGCCAGTGCCAGGCCGAAGTGCGTGCAGCTCCGCTCCGCTGCGGCAGCCAGAGCCCGCGGCGGCACATTCAAGTGCCCACAAAAAGTTCTCCAGGTACCCGGTTCCGGCCGCGGGCAACGCGAAAAAGCAGGTCTTTTCCCTCGCAGCCATATCAGTTTGAAAACTACATTCTGTCATTGTCTTCTCAGTTTACAAGGCCAAATTAAAGAGAGCGAGAGCCGGTGGTAACTTTTAGCAAAGATGGCGGACACTGTGTTTACATTCTGGGAATGAAGTCTCGACCATTCTGGGAAGTCTCGTCCCCCTGTGGGTGAGTCCAAAAAGTGCAGAACTAGTGTTGTAGTTGTAATCTTGACGTTGTGCATTCCCTCCGATGACCAATATGACGCGTAGCGCATCATATTGCGTCATCGGAGGGGAGCAAAAATACTATTTTTTAGAAATCAGGGGAAAAATGAGGGAGGTAAGCACACTTTCTAAATAATAATAATGCTATTCTAGCAATACAAAGCCACATGCTAATCAGTGAAGTATTCCTTTAACTATCAACCTAGCCAAATGCGAGTTCGCTAGAGCCACTGTTACATACATGGGGAAGGTGGTAGGACAAGAGGAGGTGCGTCCTGTTGGAGCAAAGGTCTCAGCCGTTGAAGTATACCCAGCCCCTTCCACTAGAGCAGAGCTCATGAGATTCCTGGGATTGGCAGGTTATTATCGTTGTTTCTGTGCTAACTTTTCTTCTGTAACAGCCCCATTGACAAACCTGCTTAAGGCTGGAGCCAAGTACAACTGGACACCTGAGTGTCAGGCAGCTTTTGAGAAAGTGAAGCAGCAACTGTGTTCAGCTCCTGTCCTGGCTGCTCCTCAGCTGGGGAAACCATTCCAGTTGCAGAGAGATGCCAGCAATGTTGGGGCTGGGGCGGTTTTATTACAGTCAGATGGTAACAGTTTTGCAAGACCTGTATGCTACTTTTCTAAAAAGTTCAAGCAATATTATCTGCATTATTCCGTGATAGAAAAGGAAGCCCTTGCATTGATCTGGGCTCTCCAACATTTTGATGTTTACATAGGGGCGGGTGCTCTGCTGGTGGTGTACACTGACCACAACCCATTGATATTATTGAGGTCTCTCCAAAATCCTAATCAGCGGTTGATGAGATGGCCGTTGTTTTTGCAGCCTTATCACCTGGATATTCGACATAGCAAAGGTCAGAATAATGTAGCCGCTGATGTTCTTTCCCGTGCACCATTGCTTTGACTACTTGGATAGTGTTTGGTTATGTAACTTAGGGTTCCATGTAACATTTGTTGTCTTGCAGATTATGTGGTGCACCCCGTTCTTATGGAGGGGGGTGTGACAGAGGCTGTGGAGGGCTGTGTGACAGTTTGCCAGGCTTCCAGGAAGTAATGAGTGAAATGGGTAACACCCACACTGGCTGAGCTCCTCAGCTACATAAGCTGTAGGAATCAGCCACATGATAAGTCAGTGACAGCACGAGCTGAACGTGATTCATGTCCTCCTCCATGACAGCTCTTTCTGTCTCAGTTCGTTCATTTGAGAATCATGAGTGAGTCAGTGTACTGACAGTGTGAACGAATCACAGCAGCACGGCAGACACAGTTCTTCTTACTAGTCACTCCCTTCCCCGCTCGGCGCACGTTTGCTGGCGTCGTTTGCCGAAGATTCACGAGTGAGTGACGGCGAATGACTTCACAAGTGATTCACAGAACACGGCAGTTCCACTCCCGGCCGCTACGCTCGCTGCTGAGCTCAACTGAACTGAGAAAGGAACACATCAGTTCATGAAGTGGGTTGCGAGGGCTATTTTGCCCATCTGAGGGACGCACTCCTCGCTGCGCCCTGTTAGTAGATAAGCATCAACGCAAATTTGCGTGTGCAATCCAGTTTGGGCACGTTTTTGCACGCGCAAAGCTTTAGTAAATCAGACCCTGAGTCTGTTAACCCTGAAATGAGGGAAACTGAGTTTTCCGTTTCACAAAGGGAGGTAAGTCAAACCAGAGAAAGAGGAGTAGCTCTAGCCGGTTTCACAGAGAGAGGTAACTTAAGCTCTCGTCAGTTACCATGGTAACATGATCTATGAACCTAACCTGGTCGGGACCAGGTTTTTCTCAACAAACCTTGAGTTTCTCTCTGTCTCCGCCCTCTTTCAGACACACACAGTATTTGATTTCCTCATTCATTCAGTCAGCAGGCGAGTTTTGGCGTAGTATATTTCTGTCGTTTTGCTGCCTACATTAGAATTATATTAGGTGGTGATTATTTTCACTACCATGGCATGTCCTTTTGACAGAGATCCCGTGGATGAAGGTGCAGCATTACTGCGCAGATAATTTGCTGCTGCCATCTGCTGGGTGACAGGGGTTACCCATGCCAACCCAGGCTGCTGACCCCTTACCCTGAACCTGAACCAGGCCCCCAACAGAACTTCAAACCGGGCTCACTGCAGGACGAGAGCCCGGGTTGAGATGACCATAGGCCTGCTGAAAGCCTGTTACCAGTGCCTACGTCCCCTCAGGGTCACCCCTCAGAGGGCATTATAGTGGCATGTGTTGTTCTTCATAATATTGCCACTATCAGAGGAGAGCAACACCCTGCCCTAAAAATAGAAGACCATGATGATGACCACATCCACCAGGCAGCTATGCAGGACGGCAGAGCAGTGAGAGACGCAATATGCCACAATCACTTAAGTTATTGAGTCATCACCACCTCCACCACAGCAACCAAATAAAGACGTGATACACATTTCATTTGGTCTTCTTTATTTCCTACAAATGCAAGAGCGATAGTATAGTTTACATAATTCACCTGTGACCATGCACCTACCTCTAACTTGTGCTACAGTACTTCAATTTCAAGGTCTTTGTCAGTTTAAAAAAAAAAGCAGGAGCACTTCATAAATTTCTTTGACTGGTAACTGGAAATACATACAAGGAGGACATTATACAGTTGTATAATCACTGTGTCAATCTGTGCAGTGGAAGTTGAGGGAGCCTCCTGCTGCTGCCCAGCCATGTCCTATTAAAAAAGGATGAGAATGTGTTAATACTTCAGTGTAGGCTAAATGTCACTCTATATTCCACCAGCATGTTAAGAAATGTAAATGGGAAGAGAACTATCAATAACATATCAAGATGTTACCTCTATAGGCCTTTCTGGATCCTCCTCTGTAAAGGCAGCTGATAGTTTCCTCATACTGGTCACCCTAGATGAGTGATACGTTTCAGTATAATTTAAACTACCATTTGACAAAATGGTATAAGAGTATTGCTTACTTACAGTCACAAGGTCTGTTGTGGCCATGAAGGTTCTAAACAAACAGTTCAGCCACTGCTGAGAACGCTGTGTTTTATTGTAATCTCAGGCTCAGCAAGATCTCTGAAAAAACCCGGTCCAGTTACGTAAACAGCGGTTATCCAGAACAGCAGATCCTCTTGCTCAGGGCACTAGTTTGGGCACATCCGGTTGCGTACATTGAACGGCAGAAGAAGAATAACGTCCGTTGTGGAGGTGTTTCACGAGCGACAGTGTCTTCTGACTCTGGGTCTGACTCCGGGTCAAAGTCATAAAAGGGACTGCAGCGGGGAGTCGTGAAGAACATTGGAAAAAAAATGTTTTGATAATGAGTAGCAGTGCATCCCCTGTTCCAGAGGGGGGAGCTGCGCTTCTGAGAGTGGGTGTGCTGATTATGTCACTTCCGGGTATTGGCCAATCACAAGACAGTTGGGAAGGCTCTACGCTGGCTGGCCAATCACAACACGCTCTGTCTTCTGGGTGTGAGAGTTCAGTCTGAAATATCATGGCTGAGGAACAGCTTTAGAAAAGAGGATTTCTATCAGCTCGTTTAAAGCAACTAGGAGGTTTTTGACCATAAAAGCAAGTTAATGTATGTAAGTAGACCTCCATAACTAACATATGTGCAACAGGACCACTCTATGTGAGCTTTAACACAATGTAAAACATGATCAAAATGATGTACCCCCATGAGATTATGTTGAGGTCTTACCTGTTTGAACAATGTTTTTATGTTTCATCTTAAACTGCTGCCAAGTGCGCTTCTCCCCCTCGGGATTACACCGAAATTAAATAAATTAATAGGCTACCACTCAAGCAGTTTCCCCCGTAATATAATTGTGATTTTGCAAATGACTACATTTAACTTACGCATTGACCCTCACAGCAGCAATCTTCTTCCACGCCGTCTCCCTCTCTTTTGCTGACATGCACATGACAAACACATGCCCAAACTCACCGTATGAGCGCATTAAGATTTCCAACTCGAGTGGGGTGAAAAAACGTAGCCCTCCGCTTCCCCGTTGCCATGGTGACTCGTCAAAACGGGGCTCCAATGATAATGTCTTTTTATACTTGTGGTGCATGCGCTTAACTCGAGGTGAAACCACTCCGAGTTGAACAAACTAACTCAAATCAGCTGTTGTGGAACCAAAAACTCAGAGTTTCCTATCTCAGAGTAGATCAACTCAGAGTTCAGGGTTAGACTCAGAGTTTTTGAACCTGCTTTGTGAAACGGACCCCAGGAAAGCAGTGGCAGACATGAGCTGAAGTGTGCACGAGACAAAGGAAGGAGAGCAGCAGGCCGTCAGTGGCACCAGCTGCTTTTTATTCAGCTTCTAACCGCTGCACATGTGCAGACTCCACCCAGCACCTGCCTTCAAACAGCTGCCAAGGTTATTGCTGCTATAAAATCTAAACCAAACCAATAGTGAGGTCTTATACTGCATGGTCTAGGGTGCCAAACTGAAAATTCTGCTTTGGAGAAAAGCTGAAACAATAGTTGTTGTGATCTTTGCAGATGGCCTGTGGAAGGAAAATGTTGACATTGTTACTTAATGGAGAGTTTCAGGATTAAGTCATTCTCCTTTTGAAGTCCTCTCATGGTTTTCTCTGACTTTTTTCAGCTCCCTCAAGGCCAGCCATAAAAATGTGCAATAAGTATCATATTAGCTAAATGATTACAGCCTGGAATAAAAGCTGTGAAATAATGTCGTTAGCCAGGAAAAATGTTTGTGTTAGCCACTGTAGAGCAGCATGGTTCTGGTGATGGGTGTGCTATCATGCCATTGATTTTCACAAAGTTAATGGTTGCTCCATTAATATTCATCTGCTGCCACACAGCTTTAACTTTAACTTAACTTTTCCAAAAGTGGCATTCAATTTTTATTTTATTTTCCACTAAAACTCTTTGATCAATACCTGCAAAATTACTTTCTAAACATCGCTGATACATCATTAAAGTCAGTTGTTGCTTTTAATATTGGGGCTGATTTATGTGAGTGTAATTAAAGATAGACACACCACTGATTTCTCTTGCTTTTTAAAAATGAAGTCAAAGTATCACAGAGAGAAGCAACAGCATCAATGTTTCTGCTTCTAGGTTTCACCCACTTCCCCTGGAGGAGGTGGAGTTAAAGACCTATACTCCAAACATAATAGAATATAAGAAAATTAACAGAATCACAATATTTCTCAATAAAATGCTCAATAATGTTTAAATTCTCCGTTTGTGGTCTACATGGTGTAGGTCTGCACACAGTGATCATTTTATAATCACTGTAATCAAACAAACCTATTAATTTTCCATATTTTATGGCATAACAATGGGAAAGCAGTTTTTCCACCTGTATGGCATACTGTATTCACATGACATGACGTCATGTTTCTGCCGGAGCCTGTAAGGACAAACGCGAGAGAACAAATCAAGCGTCGCTTTACTAGTAGCGGAAGTCCCGCCTCCACTCTCTCCGCTTCGTCTGCTACGGCCGTGGTAGCTCGCCCTCTCCCTCGCCTCACGAACCTCATCTGCTGACACGGAGAAAGACGACGAGGACGACATTTGACCGGCTGAGGATACCGTAGCGCTCAGGGAAGGGAGGGGGTGAGCAGAGGAGCAGTTCTTTGTTGTAAATTTCAGCCTCTCCTCTAGATGGCACTATAAACTACTTACTTCACCTTTAATGTATTTGTGTTTTTACATTATTCATCATCAAAAATTTCATCATAATAATCAGGTTTTTTTTATTATTTATTTTGAATATGTTATATACTTTAGATCAGGCATGTTCAAATTTTCACCGGCCCGCACCCTCTGTTATAAAATCAATGATATGTGGCCCGCCAGCACTGTTGACCTGAGTATTACATGCACAAACAGTCTGTTTGCTACATTGTAACATTTTCTGACCAGTGCAGACCAAAGCAATCCAACTATAAGTGTGAAAGCGCCCTAAGGGACTCTCACCTGTGTGACGTCTTTGCATTAAAACCACTGTTTTTGAGCCAGAACTGGACTACATACTGCAGTAAAGATCTCAGTATCACACTTCACATTAGTGCAGACATGATTTGTTTAGTCCTCTGACGTAAATAAATTCTAAAATCTTAATTAATCGATTTTTTGTGATGATCAAAACCACAGTTTTGAATGTAGAAGTTTACAGTGAGCATTTAATAGTGAATAATATGTAATGTTTCAAATGAACTGAGATATATTTAATATTCTCTAAAGTGTTTCTTTCTAAACAGACTTTTTCTTCATTTTATGTGGTCTTGAAATACGAAAGGCAGAGGGATTTTGGTAAAAACTTGAAAATAAAAAGAAATGAAGAATGTCATTTGCAATAAAAATGTCATAAAATAGATAATTTGTATTTAATGTTATTGGTTCAAAGAATGTCAGGCTGAATGGTCGGCCCCCACACGTCTTCACCTTACCAAATCTGGCCCTCTTTGCAAAAAGTTTGGACACCCCTGCTTTAGATTATTTGAGTTGGCAAATGTTTCTTTCTGTAAGTGCAACTACTCAGTGTGTAGGAGTAAATGCAGATGTGTTTCTCAGTGACTCCACATACTCGTACACACACACACACACACACACACACACACACACACACACACACTGCTATGTCTAAACCATCTTAAGTTATGTGCTGACCTTTCCAAAGGAACGTGTTTGTAAACCCCAACAGGACTTATAGACCCTCATGCTGGTGATATGATGAATCACAGAATCACAAATGACAGCTCATTAAGAACTATAATATAGCTGTCGATCCTCTCACTGCTTTGCCTGTCGTTGTCCAGACAAGCAACAAAAAAAATTGTGCAATAGTTAATAACTTACAGATCTAAGTTAAAATGGTCTTTCTTCTTTTTTTTTTTGCAAAAACCAACAAAAACTAGGACTGCATGCAGTCATGAAAGGGCCCTCGCTCCGCACAACTCAGGGAGTGCAGCAGTTTCCCGACCTCACAGTCTCCTTGACGGTCATCTCGCATTGTTTTCATTTGGGGACACACTTTATGCCAAATTCCATGAATTAATTTATGTGACAAGTTTGTTGTAAATGTGGCCTCAGTGGTCCAACAAATTTGACCTTTAAGTTCCAATTTTTAATTTTTTTTTTTAACCTGTCCTGCCCAGTACCTGGGACATGTAGTATGGTTGACTACGTGCCCTGTGGTGTTAATCAGATTTTCTGTGCGCAGGGCAAGTCTCTGATACTTGGCCTGCAGTGTTTTTATTCTTATTTATTTGTTTTATGATCGTGGTAACCGGACCGGACAGGGGGACGGGGAGTGGACAGACGAGGGAAGGGAAAAGGTGGGGGGGTGTGGAGGAAGAGAGAGAGAGATGCGCAGACAACACGAACAGTGACAGTGTAGTACAGTGCAGACAGAACATACTTCACAGAACATAAACAACACTAAACAATTAAGGTTATACAAAATAGACAGAACATGCTTCACAAGACAGAACATAAACAACAACAAATTAATACTGAACATACTTCACAGAACATAACATTTGATTGACATTCATTTGTATAACAGGTATGGTTTCTAGTAATCGTTAACGACCATATCAAGAGAGGTTATCCAGGTTTGCAACAGCTATATCAGTTCAGTTTCATCTTATAGTGTAGTGGGGTGTGTGTGTGTGTGTGTGAGAAAGCATAAGCGCACACGTGTGTAAATGTGCAGGTGTTGTCATTAGATGTGGGGGACCGAGTCATTGTCCGACCAACCCCCAGCAGCGAGCCAGTAAGGACCCTGCGGCCACCGTCCCCCAGGATAGCCGCGTATCCACCCCACAGGAGACCAGCCGGAGGGGTGCCGGGCGGAAGTCCCCCCACGCAGGGTCAGCCCACGAGGGCAGACGGCGCAAAGCTACGGACAGAGGCCCAGCCACCCCACTCCCAGGTAGATGGAAGAGGTCCAGGCCTCCTGCACCCAGAGCCCACTAGCGCCCTGGGGTGGGGCCGGCCACCATCGGCGGGGGCAGAGCCCCCCCAGGCCGCCCACCGGGAAAGCGGGGCAGAGCCCGCCACAACCACCCCCGCCACCCACCAGAGACCGACCGCACGTCCCCCATCCCCAGGAGGGGCAGGTAGAGGCCCACACAGGACCCCGAGCCAGGGGATCCCCGAAGACGGAAGACGGGAAGGCCCCCAAGCCAGTCCAGGGCAGAGCTCCCAAGCATAGGCGGGGGCAGAGGTCCGAGGAGCCCCCATGTCCGACCCCGCGGCACCCCAGCCAGGGCCCCCACCAAACATCCAAGAGTGCCGTTGCCCATCGCCAGCCCCCGCCGGGTAAGCAGTCAGCCGCCCACCACCGCACCTTCTGGGAGGTGCGCCGTGATGGACAGCAGCAATGCCCCCCAGTCCCCCCCAGCCGAGCGTAGGCGACCCGGTCTCCCAACATCCAGCGACACCCCCAAGCCGCCGTAGCCGTCCCCCACCCAAACAGCCAGCCCCCAACCCGACCGAGGAGTGAGCAGGGGTTGGGTAACCGGGAGAGTACTCAAGCCCAACCCTCAGCCCCCGTCCTCCAGGGATGGCTTGGTGGTGAGTGTGTGTGTACATGTGTGTGTGATATGGGGTATGGAATATGAGGTATGTTTTCGCAACTTCGAACAATAAATGAACGATGAATTCATTTATCGTTATCGAGGTGAGCTGCTCAATATATCGTGATATTGATTTAAGGCCATATTGCCCAGCCCTAAATCGGAAAATTTTAGCGACTGCTTCAGGCTCATATCATATTTTAATAAAGAACTTACTTTTGTTATTGTGTAGGCTTGACCCAGCTCATGCACATTTTACATTTCCTCAACAATATTCTGTGTAGTACAGAATATCCCATCTTACCCTCCTCCTCAGGAATAAGAAGCTGTCCTTCGTTTCTGAGATAAGACTGACTATCACTCTCTGGCATATCACTGGCTGCACTAGCTGTTGGCAGGGTTAGGGTTGTATTTTAGTGTGTATCTGCGTCATTACCTTGTTTATGAAGTCCTGAAGTTTTGAAACAAACAGTCTAACCATTGCTGAGAATGCTGTGTTTTATTGTAATCTCGGGCTCAGCAAGATCTCTAAAAATCCTGTTATGGTTACGTAAACAGTGGTTCTCCGGAACAGCCAATCGTCCTGCTCCGGGCACTAGTCTGGGCACATCCGGTTGCGTACATTGAACCGCAGAAGAAGAATAACGTCCATTGTGGAGGTGTTTCACAAGCGACAGTGTCTTCTCACTCTGGGTCTGACTCCGGGTCAAAGTCATAAAAGGGACTGTGGCAGGGAGTCGTGAAGAAGCTTTTTTTAAACACTGTTAAAACAATGTTTTGATAATGAGGAGCAGTGCATCCACCGTTCCAGAGGGGGGAGCTGTGCTTCTGAGAGCGGGTGTGCCGAATGTCACTTCCGGGGTACTGGCCAATCACAGCACAGTCTGTCTTCTCAGGCGAGATTTATGTCTGAAATAGCGCGACTACTTCTATCGGCTCGTTTCCAGCAACTAGGAAAAAAAAGGAAATAAAAACAAGTTCATATATGTAAGTAGACCTGCATAACTAACATATATGTGCAACAGGACCACTCTATGTGACCTTTAAAATGCAATATTTTTTTAGGCAAAAAAAACTCCTTCATTTATGCTGTGTTCCATGTGCATTTATTCTGACACAGTGGCATCTACAGTAAAACGTACACCTCTGGTTGAATCTCACAAGTGTTATCTTTATTTTGTTACCAAGATAATCCACATAGAACTTGTAACTGCAGAGATTTACTCTATTTAGTTTGGGCATGTCATTTTCGAGCAGGGACTCCAAAAAGAGGGTCAGGGAAGAAGAGGTTAACTGAGGAGATGGTGTCTTTATAGAGAAGGATGTGGGTATGATCATTTGTTTGTGAAGAGAGAGTCCGGTTTTCTTAAAGAGCTGCACTAGTTGACGTCCCTTGGCTTTGAGTTGTTGTAGATGTGGTGTGAACCAGGGAGCAGAGTTGGTAAATGACACATTCACAGTGAATTCAGCAGGGAATGGAGGCCATGATTGTAATGGGTAACCAGTTGATCAGGAGTGGATGAAAAACTGAAGCTGGGGAGGCTGTTAATGCCCGTGGTGAGATCTGCTAAATTAATATTTTTGATGTTTCGAAAAGAAATAAGCCGAGACTGCTGAACGTTCGATAGTGTTAATGTAGCGTTGAAAGATATTAACAAGTGATCAGAAATGGAAAGGTTATCGGCAGAACAGTTAAAGGGAGTGATGCCAGAGCAACAGACAAGATCTCAGATATGGCTTTTAGAGTGGGTAAGGAAATTAACATACTGTTTCAGATCAAAACTATCCAGGCAGGATGTAAAATCCTTGGAGAGATTTTGGTTGAGATCGTCCATATGGATGTTAAAATCACCAAGCAGAATTATATTGGAGGAGAGTGAGGTAAGATGGGTGAAAAGAGCAGAAAAGTCATCAATGATATCCTTATTTGGCTTAGGTGGACGATAGACAGTGACTAAAACAGTTGGAGTTGGACCATTCAGTTGAAGAGCCATGGATTCAAAAGATGAATATGCCGTCAGTTTGACAGACGAGATCTTCCAGATCGATATCGCTGATTTATCGCGAGACCTCCTCCTCTTCCTGTGAGACGGGGCTGACTGGAGTAAATAAACCCCGGTGGTATAGCTTCATTGAGCTGGCAGAAATCATTAGATTGTTGCAAGGTCTCAGTTAGACATAAAAAGTCCTACTTGTGGTCGAGGAGGAGGTCATGCAGCAGACGTCCTTTGCTTGTAAGAGAACGGATGTTAAGTAAACCTACTTTGATGTCACAACGGTCGTTGGATAAGCTAACGTTAGCCGCCGCTCTGGGAATGCGAGCTAACACACTGTGGTCCACTTTGCGGGCACAGAGTCTCGGTCGACGGCGGTTCATGGACCAAATAGAGTTTAGGGCAGTGGAGTCATCAATGTGGAAGCTTCGTTGGGAACCACGGTGGATGTATTTCCGATATGGCAGGCGAGCGATGTCCGGACAGAAGCGCAGTATCGGCGGGGGATCAGGTGGATGAAACCGGAGCTGGAGGAGCTCAGCAGCGGTGTATTGGAGTAAGGCTGATGATGGATTTAATATGATGGACATGATAGTCCAGAAGAGAACAAACCTCACAGTCAGGTAAATCCTCATGATGAGCGAGTGGGAGGCACCAGGAGACAAGGGTCGGGAGGAGTGGGAGCATCACAGAAGAAGAACGATCTGCAAACCAGTGTAGACTATAAAACCAACATTATTGTCTGAGTCAGGACGAAAGAGTTAAAATAACAGTTAAAATCATAAAGGGGGGGTTGGAGAGCAGCGGCAGCCAACCGTGGTAGCGGTAAATTTTTTTATCAGTTTTATATCAACCGATATAAAAAAAATTATTTTAAAGATGGCTCGTTTTGCTTGTTCTCCCTTTAACAGCCTCGTCAATAACTTCTGTGGTTTGTTCCTCACAATGTGTTCTCCTAAAATGGAAGTGTATGCATATTTTAATATATCATAAGAATGTTATTATAATCCGTTTGGAGCACAGAGGTGTTATAAGCCTGTTCTGCAGCTAGCAATTCCTACTTAATCATGTCCAACCTGCCCCACTTGGTCCTTTTCAACGTTGCTTTGTAAGGAATAATTTGACCCCTAATATATACTTTGAGTGTCTCCCACGGTATTGAATCATTCACCTCCCTATTGTCATTGATCGCAAGGAACTGCGAAATGTGGGATGTGATGTATTCCTTAAATGCCTGATCTGTGAGCAAAAAAGGGTTAAATCGCCAAATGTGGTAGACGTGCAGTTTATGAACAGGCAAGGCGGCGGGCAACTGCTTGGGGCCCCGAGCCGATAGACACCGGTAAAGCGGATACGTCAATTTTCGGGGGTATAAGGGTTCCTCGCGACATTGTTTTGAAATTACTTCGCGCGAACATGGAGGACTTTGACAGCAGAGACATTTCTGAAGGCAGTTATTTTGAGGAGTTTCGTCTACGATGACGTCATCGCTGATAATTTCGAACGCGCTGAACAAATCGACCGGGATTTATGGTTAAGACATAATTATGTTTGAAGACGACGAGGTCGCCGATAATGACGATAAATACCACCATCATCGACGGAATGTTTGCGACCGCACACCAGGGGTGACAGTGGATTTACCTGCAGATGCCACAGCGATGTAAGCATCATCACCGTCACATGTGAAACAGTCATTACATGCTGTTCTTGTTCTTCACACTCCATCATCTTACTGTTTTTTAATTGAAAATAGTTATTCACTTTACTTTTACATTTTTGTATCTAAATAATCTAAATTTCACAGGAAAGCCACAGGTGTGAGCTCTCAAATACTTTTTGACTTGTGTTCCCATATCTACTTCAGAGGCTGAGATATCAGTCAGCATTGAACCTCAGGTTTTAGAAAAAAAATTTCCAGGTGCTTCAGTCCTTAATGGGTTAAAAGTTGCTGAGGAATTTCCTGCTGTGGGTTTAGTAACCCCAAGAAAACTTCTATACTTAATATTTTATTTATAATGTGAGTTATTCACAGTGCAATGTATATTTTTTTTAAGTTATTTACAGTATTTTATTTTTTCTATATATTTATATTGTCTTATAATGTGGGTTCTTTACAATGTAATGTTTAATTTTTACTAAGTTTGTATAGGTTTTTTAAAAAGTTATTTACAGTATTTTATTGTTCTTTACATTTATATTTTCACATTATTTATCTCTCCGTTCCTACAACAATATAAAGAGAAAATGTGAATTTTTCTGGCATATTTACGAATGGTAATTCATCGTGATTAATCCACAGCTACCCTGTGATTAATCTGATTAAAAATTTTAATCTTTTGACAGCCCTACTAAAAAGAAATCAATTTGTGTGTATGATCGATGTACATGAGAGTAGAAAGAATAATCACGATCAGATGGCTGTTGTAATCTCCAAATATCTACCACCTTCTTCGACTTCATTAAATTGTTAAGAGTTTGTGCAGCAAGGTTTTCTGGTGGGGGAGCGGAGGAGAGCCAATCCAGGATGGAGATATGGATCCAGATAACAATTGAAGTCACCCCCAGCATGCAAAAGTGCGCCTTTAATTAGTATAATTTGATGTGCCACGAGGAGCTCAGAAAAACAGGTCTACTCTGTCCGCATCTCACAGCGATTTAAATTGTAGGGGTCAATGGAGAGTTAATAATACATATTGCACATGGAATGACAGAAAAAATTTGCTCAAATTTTAACCTGAGCACAATTCATCCCTGGCTTCTCTGAGGTTTGCTCAGTTTCTTCAACTTTGCATTTACCATGTCTTTTTTAACGATGTGGTGGTCATCAAAACTGCACCAAGGATCTCATGGCCCCATGTAATAAAGACCCTGCCTGGGTCCAAAGGTCTTGTCCGGAGTGTTTTAGTTAAAACAAAGACAAATACCCTGCAAAGGCCCATCAATAAGCTCTGCTTGCTTTTGGAAGCTGAAAACTGAGCTTAACGTCATGCCCCTGCACACACATGCTGCCCAAGGACTGCATGTGGTGATTGCAGATGGATTCCAAAATAGTGTCATCGAGGAAACTCATCTCCTTGGTCACTTTGGGGAGTAATACATATTGCACATGGAATGAGAGAAAAAAATTGCTCAAATTTTAACCTGAGCACAATTCATCCCTGGCTTCTCTGAGGTTTGCTCATGCAGTTTCTTCAACTTTGCATTTACAACTTTTTTCTTTTTAGCATCCCACTTTTTGTTTTATGTTTCCTCTTCCCTCTCCTTCACTTCATTTCCCCTCTCTCACTAATGTTCCTCATTTCATTGCCCATCTAACCCTCCTCCTCTTTCTCCTTCTCTCCCAGTTAGACTGTGTCCTCTACATGTCTAAGCCTGTGCTCACTGGTGTTTGATGTCAGTTAATTTGCTGCAGTGTTGACAGGCAGATGGCCGCTCAGAACAGTGTGTGTGTTTTTGTGTGTGTGTGGGTTGGTGTGTTCATGTGTGTGCTTGCATGTGCATTTAGGTATGAATGTGAGGGACAAAAAACTGACACAAGAGTGAAAAGTGACATGAATTTGAGGTGAGATGGGTTTCTCTCTCGACTAACTGCATGTGTTGAAGCAGATCAACCTGTGTGTACAGTATGTTATACAATAATGGCGTTGGATTGTGTGTTTTTAGGTAGGTTTCCCAAGCTGTTCACTGTGGTGTAATTGCTGCATCTGAATTTGCTGCCCTGGATTACCGCAATTTACTCCCACAGGAGTGCTGAGCACTGTGGGAAAAGTGTATGAGCAGTGTGTGCAGGAGTGTGTCTGTGAGCACGTATGTATGTTTTGTGTGTGCTCTGTGGGAAAAGTGTGCTTGTGCCGGACAGGGACACAATACAGCCTTTTCTCTTCCATCCATGGAGTCATATTATACCCATCATAAGCCTATCGTGTACTTTACCATGCCAGGGTCCATGTAGCTGTTTCATGAAGGGCCCATGTAGTTCCAGTGGTTTTCTGAGCAGCAGTTGGACTTAGTTCCACAAAGACTGTTGCTGCATTAGATTTAGAACAAGGCATCCTATTCACTTTTTCTTCATTGTTGGGTGTGTAAATATGTTGACCTATCAGACCTGACTGAGGGAGCATTTGTGTGTATACAGTGGCAGCACAGGCAGCAGACAGGGAATAAGCATTTACCCTATCAAACTGCTTAACAACAGGGTTCTTTGAATTCACTTCTGAAACTTTCCTTGGCACATACTCGAAAAAAATTACGACTTTAAAAAAAATATGAACACAGTTACGAGTATGATTCAAAAAGTTATGACATTAAACAAAAAATCAATCCACAGTTATGAATACAAATCTGGAGTCTGTGTTGAGACAGATGGATCATCAAACAAATCCAGGATTCACTGCTGATCAGTTGAGTGAAGTGGCTGTTCAATCCGACTGCAGCCAACTTTGGAGGAGTGTGGGAACTACTGATCAGACTGGTAAAAAAGGTGCTTTCATCAGTGCTGAAACAGCAATCATTGGACGATGAAACGCTCCAGACAGCTTTATGTGAAGTTGAGTCGATTCTTAAAGTCAGGCCCATCACTACTGTATCAACTGATCCAAACGACTTAGAACCCCTTACACCGAACCATCTACTACATCGGAAAGCTAAACCTCTCATGCCACCTGCACTCTTCTGCAAAGATGACATCTACAACAGAAGGAGATGGAAACAAGTCCAGTACATCGCAGATGTGTTCTGGCAAAGATGGATTAATGAATATATGCCTCTCATGCAGCAATGGCAAAAGTGGACCAGCACCAGAAGAAACCTGAACATCAACGATGTGGTGGTCATCGTAGATGAAACTGCACCAAGGATCTCATGGCCCCTTGGCCGTGTAATAAAGACACTGCCTGGGTCCAAAGGTCTTGTCCGGAGTGTTTTAGTTGAAACAAAGACAAATACCCTGCAAAGACCCATCGATAAGCTCTGCTCGTTTTTTTCAAAATTATTCAACTTGAAGTTTGTAAGAAGCCACTACATGTTCCACGGAGTACAGATATCGATGGCTCCGGCCAGTTCTCCGGGACACCGGGGCGCTGCTCCCGTGCTGTCAGCCAGTGCGCAGCTCTCAGCGGGGCTGTACACCGGGGAATCTCCGCCCGCTCAGCCGTTTCTCTCACCTGTCTGATCAACGCACAGTCCATATGTCACTGTTAAACACCAGATCTCTCACTAATAAGACATTTATTTTGAATGACTTTTTCACAATGCGTGATCTGGATTTCCTCCTGTTGACAGAGACCTGGTTGAAACCAGGTGACATCAGTGTCTTCTCGGAACTCCTTCCACCCAGCTGTTCCTTCTTCAGCACCCCCCGCTGCCTGCCGGCCGCGGCGACGGTCTGGCCGCTATATTTAAAGAGAGCTTCACATGCAAAATTATAACCGCCAATAATAATTATTCCAGCTTTGAGCTGCAGTTGTTTGTGATCGACCTCTCGTGTCCTGTGCTGTGTGCCACAGTTTATCGCCCACCCAATTTTAACAGGAACTTTCTCCAAGAGTTCTCTGAGTTTTTGTCTAATTTTATTCCAAAGTTTGATAAACTACTGATCTGTGGGGACTGTGTTTGTTGTGCAGCAAATCAACTGGCAAATGAGTTTAAAGGCCTTTTGGATTCGTTTGGCCTCACTCAATCTGTTAATGCACCAACACACGAACATGGACACACTCTCGATCTGATCATTTCTTGTGAGCTTTCAGTTTCCCTTAGAGAAATAGTGGACACTGCTATCTCGGATCACCTCCCTGTTGTTTTTGATTTCGCTGTCCCCCCACCTCCCAACAAACCTGTTTCCCCAGCCCGCAGACGCCGTATCTTTACTCCATCAACGGCCAGAGAGTTTGCTGTCGCCTTTGGGGACTCTCAGCTGTATGCTGACAGTGGACTGGTTCCTCGCCTTTGTTCAGACACCTTACTCTCCACTTTCCATTCTACATGCTCTGCAATCCTGGATTCTGTTGCCCCTTTTCGGCAAAAAAGCACCAAAACCAAGGCTGATCCCTGGTTGAACGACCACACCCGTCTGCTGAGACAACAATGCAGACAGGCTGAGCGGCGGTGGAAAAAGGACAAACTGCATGTATCACTGGGCTGGTTAAGGGACACCTTGGCTGCTTATCAGAGTGCTGTGAAAGAGGCCAAGTCTGAATATTTGTCCTCTGTTATAGCCAACAGCTCTAATCGTCCGAGAGTGCTATTTAAAACCATTGACTCTGTTTTAAACCCACGCTCTACTGTCCTATCCAATGTCTCCACCACAACTTGTGAAGAGTTTGTCTCTATTTCTATAGACAAAGTGGCATCAGTCAGACAGAATATCAATAATATGCTCACATCCCCTGATGATGAGTGCACTCCTCCTGTACAATCTGCTGTTTTCGAGAAATTTTAGATTATTTCTTTGCCATCTCTCACTAAGGTGGTTAGTGGCTTAAAACCCACTAACTGTCCGTTAGACATCATTCCAGCCAAGTTTCTTAAGGAGGTCTTTAGTTCTGTTGGATCAAGTTTGCTGGTTTTTATAAACACCTGTCTTAGCTCAGGGTCTGTCCGCATCTTGACCCCTCTGTGTTGTCCAATTTTAGGCCCGTCTCCCACTTGCCTTTTCTTTCTAAGGTTTTAGAAAAAGTTGTTTTTATTCAATTACAATCATTTTTAGAGATAAACTCTGTTCTCGAAAAAAATTCCAGTCAAGGTTTCAGATCCCGACATAGCACCGAGTCAGCACTGCTAAAGGTGCATAACGACATTGCCTTGTCTGTGGCCGCTGTGCCGGTGCTGCTGGACCTCACAGCGGCCTTTGATACAGTCGACCATGCAATCATTGTATCTCGCCTAGAGCAGTACGTAGGGATCGGTGGCACCGTTCTCGAATGGTTTAGGTCGTACCTGGCAAATAGGAGCGTTTCCGTCATGATTGGCAACGTCTGCTCCTCACAGGCATCCCTCCCTTGCGGGGTGCCACAGGGTTCTGTTCTTGGCCCTATTCTGTTTTCTCTGTATATGCTACCGCTAGGATCAATTATACAAATTGTCTTTTCATTTTTATGCCGATGATTTACAGTTATATTTGCCCATGAGACCGAACGAGAACACTGCTTTTACTCAGTTACTGGACTGTATCACAACAGTGGCTGGCTCTGAACTTTTTGCACTTGAACGACAGCAAAACTGAATGTATTTTGTTCGGCGCGCCTTCTATTTCAAATGTTTTAACCACGAACTCTGGCACTCTCGCGCCCTTTTTTAACCATATGTTAAGAATCATTTGACAGCGGGCTTAGATTTGACAGACAGATTAGGTCTGTTGTCAGCACAAGCTTTTTTCAACTGTGCCTCCTGGCCAAAGTGAAGCCTTTTTTAAGTAGAACCTCGAGAAGGCAGGACCTCGAGAAGGCTATCCACGCTTTTATTAGTTCAAGACTGGACTATTGTAACGCGCTCTATGTTGGCCTTAGCCAGTCTTTAATCTCGCGCCTCCAACTTGTGCAGAAGGCTGCGGCCTGATTTTTAACAGGCACATCCAGGCGTGAACACATTACCCCGGTGCTGTCGTCACTCCACTGGCTTCCAGTTTGTTTTAGAATTGATTTTAAACTCGTATTGTTTGTTTTTTACGCCATTAACGGCCAGGCTCCCTCCTACCTGTCAGAGATTTTAACTGTTCGCGATCATGGCAGAGCCCTCCGTTCTTCTGGCCAGCTCCTGTTAGAGGTCCCGAGGTCTAGGCGTAAACAGTGGGGCGATCGCTCTTTTGCTGTCGCAGCTCCCTGGCTGTGGAACAGACTGCCCTCTGACATGCGCACCACTACTGACCTCAACCTTTTTAAATCGAAGCTGAAGACACACTTTTTTAGATTGGCTTTTAACTCTGACTAGGGTAGTCCTTCTCTCAGGTGTACTTATTTTACCTGTTTTCTACTTTATGCACTTTTAGAAGGCCTCTAACACACTGCAGCACTAATAGCACTTTCTGTTTTTATGTATTGTTTTTACATATTGTTTTTATGTATTATTTTATTGATTTTATGTAAAGCACTTTGGGTACCGTCTGGCTATTGTAAAGTGCTATATAAATAAAATTTGATTGATTGATTGATGAAATTAGCTTCTAAAATTCATTAATTATCATGATCCCAGACAACCACCTGCTGCATGTTTGTAGACGTTCCTTTAGCTATGTGAGCCATTATGATATTATGAATGTCTTGTATTATCTTGGCTGCTGAGCAAACTCTCTGTCCTTATTCTAAATGAATGGTAGGTCCCTTGTTAGTACAAAGCGACAGTAAGGGTGATTTATTTATCTAATTTCAGGATTGGCTCAGTGTGTGTGTGTGTGTGTGTGTGCTAGGTGCGTCCTGGCTTACTGACTCACTAAGACAAATTACCTGACGTCATCCTGGAGTGGCTTGTCAATTCTTCTGGGTTTCTCTCATCCTCCTCAAGGTGAAAATGGAGGCTGTAGTAAATATAATGTACAATTAATTAATTAGGATGACAAAGCCAAAAACATTATCACAATAAATTAAAATATATTAGTTGTTATCAATTATTAATGAGACCAATATTACATAATTAGAGCTAGTGTTACACTTTATAATGAGGTACGCAAAAAAGGTTAACTAATCATCAAGTAATTATTAGGTAATCAAAAGGTAAGGTAATTAAATAATGATGGTTAATCATTAGGCAAGGTAGCTTTATTTGTAAAGCACATTATAAACAAGGGCTCAATGTGCAATTAGCAACAATCTACTATAATAATCTCTTATTTTGAAAGCTGTGCTTTCTTTTGAGTGTGGTAAATGACTTTGTAGCTACACTGATTCAACAAAAAGGCCACAATTCGTACAGCTGTCTTGATTTTCTGTTTATTTTCCTCTCTTTCGCCGTTGACACCAATAAATCATAAGACACCGTGAAAACTATCAATAGAAAACATAAAAGTCCATACGACTCCATTGAGGCTTATTTTAACAAACCGAAGATGAAATACACAGACAGTTACACCATCAAATTACTTTGATTTATGAAAACCTTCAACCTTGAATAAATCTAGTAATTTATCAAACCATACACAGTGTTTAGAGCTCTCTACACAAGTATGTGTTAAAGAAACTATGGAAATACTTTTAGTTACTTTCCACTAATAAGATGCTCAATAATAGATGGATTAGTGAGCCTTTGACCCTCCTTCCCTAATTCCTTGTTTCCTATCTGTATGGTGGCTTTCCGCACCAGACCATCATCATCTGTACAAACATCCAGCACTTTTCCCAGTCTCCATTCATCGCAAGGAGTCCCCTCTTCTCCCTGAGAATAACAACATCAACAAGAGCAGAGGTGGAAAGTAACGAAATACATTTACTCACTTTACTGTATTGAATACTTTTTTTGTGTAGTTTGTATTTTTTAAGTACAATTTAAAATCAGGATTTTGTATTTTACTTGAGTATGTTTTGACTCAAGTATTGTACTTAGTTACTTTATAAATCCTATCCGTTGCTGAGTAAAAATATAAATTCAGCCCAATGAAGACCTACAGTGGGTAAATATGCACCAGAACCAGACGAATGATGATGTGATTAGCACCAGCACTGGCGCTTGAACATAGAGGGCGCGCGCGGACAAGCTAGGAGAGAGGTCTTTAGTTTCTACTGCCAGAATGGAAGTTGACAACGCAAGCACAGCCAGCGGTCACTGTCCAGAAGACCCGGACCTAAAAATAGATGGCGCTCAAGCTGAAACATCGAAGTCTGTAGAACTAGATGTGGATAAAAATCCTTTTGCCACATTTGGAAGATTTATTTTTGTTCAAGCGTAGGAAAGGCAACAGCACCATCATGCAGTGCAAGATATGCCTCCCAATAGTGAAGAACCTGTCTGCTTTCAACAACTCCACTTCAAACAGGACAGCAAACGGGACAGCAGATGTAAATTAATAATAATCTGGCCCAAACAATGCACAATATATTATATTGTGCATTGTCCCCGTCAAATAAACATAAAATAAATCTACAGAAGTGTGTGGTAAGTATTTATGCTGTCTCATTCGTAATTTTATTTAATATAGCCAACCCAGGCTCACCACGTCGTGGGCATTTCTTTTGCTAGCACCTGCAACATAACCCACAGCTAGCCAGCACATTCTAATTAACTGCTATGCTAACATAACAAAACGTGACACATCATTCAAGTAGCAATAAACCCGCTCAAGCCGACAATCCGTGGGTTTATCGTACTTCAAACAAACACAAATATATATTTGCAGTCTAGCTAAATTCGCATAGCAGCTAGCCCCTGGTACTTGAGTGTGTAAAGGCTAGCTGTTAGTTGCTACTACATAGCTGCCAACTCTCACGCATTGGCCGCGAGAGACACGCATTTGACACGGCTCTGAATATATCTGACAGCTGAGTTTATCTGTGATCGATAAGTTATGCCTGCAGAGACTGAGGAGCACAATACCGAGCTGTCTTTTCACACACACAATTATTTACTTTATTATTGTATAAAGCATTATGAGTATTAAGCATTATTAATACATAAAGCATATTGTATAAAGCATTAATAAGCTTGGGATTCATAAAATATTACTATAAATAAATATATTGGATGTGTGGTGGTAACCTCGACTGGGCCAGCCATACATTTGCCCCACATGCCACAATGTCTCACTCAGGTTTTCTCAAAAGTTGGCAGCCCTGCTACTAGTAGTCTTGAATGGACTAGGGGAAATTAGCCATCATTATATTTAGCTGCTATGAATAGTCGGTGTTACCCTGTCGAAATTGTCAAAGGTTTAAATTTGATTGTGTCTTTGAATTTACAATCGAATCAAATGTATCAACTGTGTTTACAGTGAGGGTTGTAGTGTGGGACACTTTGCTCCTTCCTCTGTATCATAATACTGGTAGGTTATAGAAACACATTGGATTTTGATGTTGATTTGAATTCTCAATTTTGGCATTCAAATCCATGTCATTGATGTTGTTGGGAGGGGTGCAGCATTGTAATGCCCTCTGGATTGTGGCATATTGTGCTTAATACAATGTAATAGACAAAATGTGATGACAAAGAAATAGAAAACTTTTATTTATCAGTTTTAATTTCAGTGTGTTTAATAAGCACCACATGTCTGTAGCTAACCCATTCCTCTACTGATACTACCCCTTTCTTTTTTCACAGAGGAAACATCCATCAAAACAGTTGGCTTTTAGTCGAGCAAAGCTGGGGAAGCAAACACATCGAGCAAATCCACCAAGTCCAAGCAACGAAAGAACTATTAAACATGCCATGACAGTAGGAGGCAACCACCGTGTGCCACAAGGCAAGAACGACAAGATCATTGTTAGGCTAATATGTCAGGGCCTTCATACGTTTAGTTTGGTTGAACAACCTGCGTTCAAAGCACTTTTAACAGTGCTAAATCCACAATGCAAGGTCATTTTGAGACCCACTGTCTGGACAAGATTAGAGGCATCTGCTATTCAGATGAAGAAGAATGTCATGTCCCATCTCAGTAAAGTCAGCTACGTTGCCACCAATTTTGGCTCCTCCCCTAAATTAAGCAAGCCTCGATACGCGATTCGCGGGAACGCCCCCTTCATTACTCGACACCGGTTCGAAGCCTCGGCACATCTCGTAACATCACTACTTAAAACTTAACTTTTGTTGCTTGATTTCCTAACAAATGTTTGTATTCTATTTATGTCAGGCTGACTCAAGCAGAAATTGTTTTCCTGGCTGATTACTGCTCGGTG
This sequence comes from Microchirus variegatus, assembly GCF_963457635.1. Classification (NCBI taxonomy): domain Eukaryota; kingdom Metazoa; phylum Chordata; class Actinopteri; order Pleuronectiformes; family Soleidae; genus Microchirus; species Microchirus variegatus. Next base: position 16,281,107 of record NC_139820.1, on the reverse strand, counting down.
ATGAAACCTCTGGTAAAGGCCTTGAACATACTTCAGTCAGAGACCAACACACACTTAGGGTGGCTTCTTCCAGTGATATGTCAGCTACAAGCAAAACTCAAAAGGCAGGGGACTTCATCCAAGATCGGTCTACCTCTCATCAAAGCCATTCAGGATGGTGTCCAAAAGCATTTTGGTGAGATGATGATGGACCCAGAACTGATTGCGGAGCAATACTTCTACCGAAGTTCAAGACCACCTGGACAGAGAAGCCTGATGTCATAGAAACAGTTATGATTGCATATTCTATTAAACAGTTTTTCAACAGTTTATTGGAGATCTGCTTTGTTTTATACTCAATAAAATGTGGTCAGTGCTATAAGGCATTATGCATTATGCATTATGGTGCACTCTTGGTAAATTAATCAAGTCTTAATTGTCAGAAATGTGTTGTTTGCCAGATATTCTTTCCTCCATCTAATCCAGAATTGCTCTGTCACATATTGTACTCTGTGCCACCCATTTGTGTGTCAATAAAAAAGTTATACACAAAATGCTGCTGTCATACAGATGAGTTTGAGAAATTGTTCGGGTTAGGATTGTTTTTATGTGAGTATGAATCTAAAAGCTGTGAGTGCAAAGTCTTTGTGAACACGAATTCAAGTTTATGGGTACGAGTAGAAAAGTGTTGAAATGACGTCACACAGGTCACAGGCAGGGTGCAGGTGAAAGTAATCGAACCCTGATTGCTCCAAACGCGCATGTTCCAAAGATGGCTGACGGCAGCGCACCGATGGACACCGGTAACTCACAGGTAAAGTCAATAACACATCCATGGATTTATTTTTATGTAGTTATTTATGTCATGAAATTGTACTGTTTTAAATAGTATACAGTTTATGGACGTACAAACGTGCTGCTTTAGCTTACAAGCTAACGACATTCCGCCGGTGACGATCAGTTAGTGCTTGCATTACTAGCATTAGAAATTGACTTAAGTGCTAGTTTAGCACTGAGCTGCAAAATATGAAAAAAGGTAAATTATAAATTGTGCCACTTGGCATATAAACCTGTCCATTGTATACGTCCGGTTTCAATTCCTCTTTGCAGACTCTGCTCTCAGTCACGTGCATTCGTTCACAACCAAGCATTAAATTACGCGTTACGGAGCGAGTTTGTGTCGCGGTGCTGCAGAGACGAGCGCTCGGACACCAGGTCGGAGGCTCCATTCTCCAGTCGTGTATTTAACCAGCACTATTACTCTGAAACTGTTTAATCGAGGTAAACAATGAACTGTAAGGAATAAATCCTGCATAGTTCCTCCGTAGCCTCTTTGATCAGAGCGGCGTCCCTAGCAACGGTCTTATAACAGACCAACATTGATAAGACTCAATAAAGCTCTATAAGAATTATTATTGTTTGCCTGCGGGAGGGACCAGCTCAGATTCAACCACAGGTTTGACGAGGGACACATGGAAGGTTGGGTGGATCTTCAGAGCCTGGGGTAGTTTGAGGCCGACGGAGGTGGCGTGAATCATCTTGTCCACAGGGTAAGGGCCGATGAACCTGGGTGCCAGTTTGCGGGATTCGACCTGTAGAGGAAGGTCCTTGGTCGACAGCCACACTCTTTGGCCAGGTACGTATTCGGGGGCAGGAATCCGGTGGCGATTGGCCTGTTTTTGGGAGCGTTGGGACGCCTTGAGGAGAGAGGCTCTTACCTCCTCCCAAACCGCCTGGCAGCGCTCCATGTTGGCGTGGACGGATGGAACGGCCCCAGCGAGCCTGCCGTGAATTGAGACGTCGAGCGTTCTGTAGATAAGCCAGGTTTTTGTGATCCGTCCAGACGATGAAGTGTTGGGCGGTCCCCTCCAGCCAATGTCGCCATTCCTGCAGGGCCAGGACGACCGCCAGGAGCTCTTTGTTGCCCACGTCGTAGTTTCTCTCAGCCGGGGATAGCTTCCGGCTGAAGAAGGCGCAGGGGTGGAGCTTCTGATCGTCATGGCTGCGCTGGGAGAGAACCACCCCTTCCCCGGTGTCGGACGCGTCGACCTCGACCACAAACTGGAGTTCGGGATCCGGGTGAGACAAGATGGGAGCGGAGGTGAACATCTCCTTCAGGCGTAGGAAGGCGGATTCTGCACCATCGGACCACAGGAAAGTCTGTTTGGGAGAAGTGAGTTTAGTCAATGGTTCGACGATGCGGCTGTAATTACGAATAAATCGTCTGTAGAAATAAGCAAATCCTAGGAAGCGTTGCAACTGCTTCCAAGAGGTGGGTGTGGGCCAGTCTTTTACGGCTGAGATCTTTGAGGGATCAGGAGCGAGACTGCCTTGTTCGACAATGAAGCCTAGAAAAGGCACCGACTGTGAGTGAAACATACACTTTTCAGCTTTTACAAACAGTTTGTTCTGCTGGAGAACGAGGCGAACATGCTGGACGTGTTCCTCTTCAGTCTCAGAAAATATCAGAATGTCGTCTAGATAAACGAAGAGGAACCTGTCCAGCATGTCGCGCAAAATGTCATTGACCAGATGCTGGAACACCGCAGGAGCGTTTGTGAGGCCAAAGGGCATCACAAAGTATTCAAAATGTCCACTAGTGAATAAATCTTAAATCTTAAAAACATCGCCACGGCTAAGAGTGTTGTGATGGGGTTGCGCACTGACATCTCCGCAACACGAGAATGCGTGGTGCAGATGGGAGTGGACGCAGCCAAACGAGAGGAGTTGGTGAAACTAAGCGTGGTGAGAGCTATGCGAGAGAGGGATGAGTAATGTGACGCTGTTACTCCCGGAGCAACTACCCGAGGCTGTGATCGCTCGTGACGGTTCGATGAGGACACATGTACGGACGTGCATGTAGTCTGTTGACTTCCTTGAGATGAACTACAGCCTTATGCCATTGTTGCTGCGACGTCAATATTGTCGAAAGTTAAGACAGTAAGAAACTCCTCCACTTGGGGCAGGATCTCATCCCCGACCCGTAGAGAGCACTCCACCTTTTTCTGGTTGAGGACCATGGTCTCGGATTTGGAGGTGCTGATTCTCATCCCAGCCCCTTCACACCCAGCTGCGAACCGCTCCAGTGAAAGCTGGAGATCACGGCCCCCAACCCCAGAGATAGGACAGCCCACTCCTGAGTCCCCAGACTCTGCTTCCTCATTGGAAGGCGTGTCAGTATGATTGAGGAGATCTTCGAAGTAATCCCTTCAATGACCCACAATGTCCTGAGTCGAGGTCAGCAGCACCCCATCCGCACTGTGCACAGTGTTGATGTTGCACTGCTTCCCCCTCCTGAGTTGCTGGATCGCAGACCAGAACCTCCTCGAAGCCGTCCGGAAGTCATTCTTCATGGCTTCCCCAAACTCCCCCCACGCCCAAGTTTTTGCCTTAGAGACCATCGAAGCCGCGTTACGCTTGGCCTACCAGTACCCATCAGCTGCATCCCTTACCGCTGGTGTCCACCAACGGGTTCGCGGGTTGCCGCCACGATAGGCACCGACCACCTTGCGACCACAGCTCCAGTCAGCCGCCTCGACAATGGAGGCGCGTAACATGGCCCAATCCGACTCATGTCTCCCGCTTCCCTCGGGACGTGGTAGAAATTCTGCCGGAGCTGGGAGTTGAAACTCTCTCTGACAGGGGATTCCGCCAGACGTTCCCAACAGACCCTCACTACACGTTTAGGTCTGCCAGGCCTGACTGGTATCCTCCCCTGCCATCGGAGCCAACTCACCACCAGGTGGTGATCAGTTGACAGCTCCACCCCTCTCTTCACCCCAGTGTCCAAGACATACAGTATGTCCGCAGGTCTGATGACACGACTACGAAGTTGATCATTGACCTACGGCCAAGGGTATCCTGGTGCCAAGTGCACATATAGACACCCTTATGTTTGAATCTGGTGTTCATTATGGACAATCTGTGACGAGCACGGGTTCAGATCGGGGGGGGGGGGCGTTCCTCCCAATCACACCCCTCCAGGTCTCACTGTCATTGCCCACATGACCATTGAAGTCCCCCAGCAGAATGAGGGAGTCCCCAGTAGGAGCGCTTTCTAGCAACCCTTCTAGGGACTCCAAAAAGGCTGTGCGACAAAATCTCATTCCCACCATTTACAGCGTAAATACCCCAGCATAACACAGTGGACCAAGGCTTTTTGTTTGGTAGTGAGGTGACTGTATGTATGTGTGCTGAGAGATACACCAATACACTGGAAAACATTGAGATGATCATGTTAAGAGGGCAATTACACTGCTTGGACCCAAATTCACGAAACCCATGGCAAGATGAAAGGTTCAAGAGTCTTTATTTTTCCTCTTGAAAAAAAAAAAACTTTGGAAAACTTTGTCTTCAAAGTAGAAAATAAAACAAAACTTAGCACTTGAGCTAACTGAGCAAAAGAGCGAGACAGACTTGGACACAAGGTTTTCGTCTTGACGCGTTTTCATCAGTGTATCACGAGACAATGGTGCTTGATAAAAGGATTGATGTGAAAGTCACACAGCAGAATGTAACTTCTGTAAATTACAGGCACAAGGTTTCACTAGCCTCTCCTGTGTAGACAGGCATTTTTACTTTAATAGCCACCATTTTATATGAACAGGAACATCAACACTGTACACATATCAGTACTGTTTTTATAATGTAAGACAGACTGAGTGACAGAAAAATAATTTTACAAGCAATTCTGCCAAATCGCAGTAGTATTCTTTAAGAGTAATAGGTGAAGTAATTATTAAAGTAACTCAACTACTTACGGGAATGACATCAAGCTGAGGACCGTGCAGACAGGTATAATGAGGTCTAGCCGCTGAGCAATGCTGATCATGATTGAAAAGCTCTGCGGCAATGGGGCCAACTTCTTGTCATTGTCAGTACTGCCAGCGTTTTGGCTGCCAAATGTTCTACAATAACTTTAATAAGTGTTTCTGACAGAAGTGCAGTAATGTTATAACTCCCCAGTCACACTGTGACTGATGTGACCACTGTGACCCTTTCACTCGAGCTGTGTGACTCTTGAGTGAGTCAGCTGGACTTTAATTGTCCAAGTATGATATCAGGAAGGAAATGTGTATCTGCATGTTTATGTATTCCGTCCACTGTCCACCAATTTTTTGTTTATAGCTAAATATCTTTGAACCACGATTTCAGGAATGTGACATAATGTCACAGTAATGGTTCTGCATTATTCATAAAATCTAATTAACATTACAAAACTATAAACTTCACAGCAGTGACGTCCTATAAATTATGCATACCAGTGTTACCCAAACATTTTATACAAGAGCCACTTTTTAAAGGTGACAAAACATGGCAACATTAGTAAATCTTTTCTAAATATTCTAAATTGTTCTGAAGAACTCCTATATAATTACAAAGCTATAAATCAGCAACCCAGATGTGACCTACCAAACAAACATCTTATAAAGATTTTGCACATTAATTTATCAAATCTAGAGTCAAGCTCCCGTGTCCCTGTGAGTGAAAAATATATGGACTTTGATGCAAAACTTGAAAACGTGATGCCTGATGGAAAGGAAAAATGATTATATCACTAATGATTACATCACTAGCATGGGCGATTATCATTCAGCTGGCAACAAGTTATTTAACCCCAAGAAATGCAATGAGTAGCATGTCATTTCTTAAATAACCATGTTGAAAGACCTGGAAAAGTTGCTAATCTGTTTGAGAAGGGTTAAATCATTGGCCTGCATCAAGCAGGGAAAAAATATAAGGATATTGCAGAAACTACTAAAATTGAACTGTGCAATGCATTATTTAAATCTGGAAGGATCGTGATTGGTGATCACTTAAACTTTTGGTGAAATCAAATCACGGAAAAACAACAGTAGAACTCAGGGCTTTGTTTAATAGTGAAAGTAAGAGCATTCCCACATGCACAATGTGAAGGGAACTCAAGGGATTGGGACTCAACAGTTGTGTAGTCATAAGAAAACCACTAATCAGTGAGGCTAATATGGAAAATTAATTTTCTAGGCAGCATAAATATTAGATTCTGGAGCAATGGAAGAAGGTCATGTGGTCTGATGTGTCCAGATAGATTCGCTCTGTTGTTGTGAGTGATGCCGCATCAGGGTTAGAAGAGGGGCAGATGAAGTGATTCACCCATCATGCCTCGTGCCTACTGTACAAGCCTCAAGGGGCAGTGCTATGATCTGGGGTTGTTTCAGTTGGTCAGGTATAGGTTCAGCAACATTATGTGCCCAAAGAATGAGGTCAGGTGACTACCTGAATATACTGAATGACCAGCTTATTCTATCAATGTATTTTTTCTTCCCTGATGGCACGGGCATATTCCAAGATGACATTGGCAGGATTCATCAGGCTAAAATAGTGAAAGAGTGGTTCAGGGAGTATGAGACATCATTTTCACACATTGATTGGCCGCCACCGAGTCCAGACGCACAGTGGTCCAACTCTCCCATCATTAATACAAGATCTTGGTGAGAAATGAATGCAACACTGGACCTAAATAAATCTTGTGACATTGCAGAAGCTTATTGAAACAATGCCACAGTGAATGAGTGCCATAACCAAAGGTAAAGGCAGTCTGTCTCTACAAGACAGAAAGCACAAATTTAAAGATCATATTAAAGAACATAAGAATAAATACACATTCAAAGGTCTGTATATAATACACCCCACATGTCTGCACATTGAAATGAATGCAGGAAAAATCCATAGACGAATGAATGGATGCCTCCCAGTAAGCTTTTATACAGTATACAACACAAACATCATAAGAGGCCAAATATTAATGCATATTGCATATTAACGTTTAACTACTATTAAGCCCTCTCCTTCCTCAGGCAGGACACACTGTGAATTACAGCACAGATAATGTGTTACTAGGCATCGTAAGCAAGGTCTATTTGAGGAAGCCGTGTCTGCTCATTCTGGCTTGGTCTTTGTGCAACCAACTGACGCCCTTGTTTTGGATTCATTGAACCAGGCTCAGTCATTCATCCTGGATATCTGAAACCTACTTTTGTGCAACGGGCCCCAGACCAACACAACAGAAAGCAACACAAAAGACAACAACAGACACCAAAAAAAAAAAAACAAACAGACAAGAAGTCAAATGTTTAAGTAACAAAGTAAGATACACAGTTTCGTGGCAGTGTGACGACAAACAATGACACAACACTTCCTACCCTCCAACATCTTCAAAACACAGTTTAGTACAGCTAACTTAGACCTAATCGCGGCTCCAGCTATACACGTACTAAACTATTTCGCCCCTATAAACCTCCCGGAGCTGACCTCACTGGTCTCCTCTAAACTAACTACATGTCAGCTGGACCCTATACCAGCTAGATTCCTTAGAGAGGCTCTACCACAAGTTGGCAAAGAACCAAAGGGTCAACAGTGGAACACTAATAGAGACCAATGCAAGAAGTGTGAATGGAATTTTTTGAGGTGATCCCTTGTGCACCATTTGTTAGGCTTATGCCGTGTGCCATCAGGTGGAATGGTTCAGTTTGGTAAGTATTTTCATGAGGAATAGTACCAAAATAATCAGCCTTAACATTCCATTTTTGGCACCCTTTCATTAATGTACCAGAGAAAATAGTACTGTGAGGTGAGCTTGACCGGCTCCACCCACCAAGGAAAATCAAAGGGCCTGATTTACTAAGATTCCAAATAGAGAGTGCTAAATTGCGTGCGCAAGCTTAAAGACTGCGCCTGCTACTGGATTGCGTTTTGCGGGTGAACTACTAGGATTGCGACCACAATTGACTACAGGCGCAGAAGTGGTTAAGACCGCCCTATTTAAATGAGGATTTTGCGCTAGTGTTGTCAACATGGAGAAAGAGCAGATTCAACGGAAGCGCAGAATGAAATTTGAAGCGTTCTGACGTTCTGCGATGAGCTGATAACTAAAGGACACTTTAGTTATCAGCTAAAGTGTGATCACTTTAGCTGATCAGTGAGATCAGTGAGAGACAATAAATAATATGGTGCCCGTCTCTATAATGAGGAATTAACCTTTTCTGAGCACTGGGACAAACACAGGTCCACTACAGGCTGCATTAATTGCAGCACACTTATCAAAGTAATTCAGACCTATGTCAGACTCCATGACTGACATAGCATGTGTTTGCATCAGTGTGTGAGGGATCAGGTGAAACATGGAACAACCTGCGTGTGTCTGTTCTTGTATTTGAATTGTGGTTAGGTTGAAGTTCAGGTCAGTCATTTACTGGCTGTGGTTAAGGTTAGTGATGATGTTTTGTTTAGTCTGTCCAAGTGAATGGAAGTCGATGCAGAGACCTCTGCAAACCTGTGTGTGTGGGTGTGTGTGTGTGTGAGTGTGTGAGAGAGATGCAGGGTCAGAGGGTCATGGTGCGAGTCCTGTTCCAACAAAACAGCGTCTGTGTCCTCCACCTTCAATAAATAGAGACAGTCATTCATACATACCACCCATCCATCAGAGAGCGAGACAGACAGACAGAGAGAGCGCAACATGAAAGATGCCATATATATTTAAGACTATAGTTTTATGCCTGCTCTTACAATGCTCAGTTGTTCAATTTACAGGTATTTTTAGGTATGGTGTTTAGGTCACATCATTAAAACCAGTGTTTTTTATTATTATTATTTATACACATGACAAACTCAAAGGGGCCTTACGGTTAGTGTAGTGGTTCGGGCTCTTGCATTTGCAGGAAGAACACCTGGGTTCGAGCCCCGGTTGGAACAAGGGTCTTTCTGCATGGAGTTTGCATGTTCTCCCAGTGTGTGCATGGTTTTTCTCCAGGTTCTCCAGGTTCCTCCCACAGTCCAAATACATGCATTTGGGGTTAGGTGAATTGGTCACTCGACCGTAGGTATGAGAGTGTGAGTGAATGGTTGTTTGTCTCTATATGTGGCCCTGTGATTGACTGGCAAACTGTCCAGGGTGTACCCTGCCTATCGCCCTATGTCAGCTGAGATAGGCACAGCACCCCCCATGACCCTCCACTGGAATACAATTCCCAATGTAAACTGTGACAAGAAAGTAATCTCTGATTGTTTATAAAGGTTGGTTGAGTGCTAAATCTAGTTGTCTTCCAAGTAGAAGGATGGGGGTTGAATCCCTGGCCTCTCCATTCTGCTTATGTGTCCCAGGGCAGGACACTAAACATACAGTGTGTAAAATGCATGTTTCCTTCAATGGTTTTGCATCAAAAGTCAAAAGATGTATAGTTTGTCCACTTTGGACTTCACACTGTGTTCTAAAATGGCAATAATGTTTGTAGCTAACCCTGATAAAAATCCGGAGGTAGATAAAATATATATATTAGGGCTGTCAAAAGATTAACATTTTTAATCGGATTAATCACAGGCTAGCTGTGGATTAATCACGAAAATTCCACAAAAATTCAAAGTTTCTCTTTATATTGTTGTAGGAACGGAGAGATAAATAAAGTATGTGAAAATATAAATGTAAAGAACAATAAACTACTGTAAATACCTTTTTTTTTAAACCTATACAAACTACATTACATGTAGTCAATATAAATATATAGAAAAAATAAAATACTGTAAATAACTTTAAAAAAGAAACCTTAAGAAAGAAACTTAAAAAAAATTATACATTACACTGTAAATAACTCACATTATAAACAAAATATAAAGTATAGAAGTTAAATAGTTTTCTTGGGGGTACTAAACACCACAGCAGGAAATTCCTCATCAGCACCTTTGAAGCACTGCTTCTATTTCATCCTTACTGACCGCCAGAGGCGGTGCCTAAAGCACTGGATATCTCCACCTCGCGCATGCGCATTTCGAGTACCTAATACCAACATAATCACCTGTGACCCTCCACGTGACACCAGGAAGACTATAACTTCCGGTGTCGTTAGAGGATTAGTTCCTTTCATCTTCTCGCTGCGCATGTCTTGCACTTTGTGCTGAGAGAAAGGAATAGGAAACTTTGTTTGCAGCTGGCTGCGTGCAGCCTCGTGCCGACAGTCGGAGCCGCAGGGAACCTGTCCTCCAGAGGCTGTGGCCAGCTTATCATCTGGGACCAGACGACAGAAGAGAGTCAGGTTTGTGTGTCGGTGTTTGTTTGTGAAGGCAGTGTGTTCGCTCCCTCTCCCAGCAATCGCTGGCCTCATTCCTCTCAATGTTTGGTGATATTTATTGTTGGTGTGTTAGCCGTTAGCTTTGCTCGGCTTTGCTTTGTGTATCTTACTGGGATGGTAGTGTTCTCGCTCCCGCCTCTGGCAACGCTATCATTCATTTTTTCTGTTGGCAGCAGAGCTTACGCTAGGCCTGATTTATATGTTTGTCGCCGTGGTTGCTTGTGAAAGCAGTGTCGCTCCCGCTCCCAGTGCTCATAGCAATATTCATTTACACATTACACATCACCGGTAATAACATTTGTACCTTACCGGTGATGGTAGTGTTTTTGCTCCCGCTACCGGTAACGCTATAATTTATTATTTCTGTTGGCGGCAGCGTGTGCGCTCGGCCTGGTTGCTGTACTTGTCACCTAGATTGCTGGTGAAGGCAGTGTATTTGATCCCGCTCCCAGTGCTCGTTGTAATATTGATTTTGCGTTAGCGGTTCTAGGCTAGCGCTTTATTTATTTATTTATTTGACCTTACCGGTGATTGTAGTGTTTTCGTCCCACTCTCGGTAACGCTATGATTTATTTATATTCTGTTGGCGACAGCGTGTGTGCTCGGCCTGGTTTCTATACTTTCACTCACCTCCGATTGCTGGTGAAGGGGCCTTGAGGCTGGATGCCAGATGTCCCCGGCCACAATGCAGGGTCATAGACGACCTTCTCTCTAAGGCCTATGATGCTGCAGCACAAATGGGTCGTATTGGAAACTCCCTTTCCCATCTACTGCTGAGCCTGACAACCTCTCTGCAACAGGCTCAAGTTGATCCTTCACTGCAGAGTCTTACAGGCATTCGCTTTCATGCCAAGGGAGTTAGGACGCACGATGTCCACTCTTGTCCAGACTCGCCGCCAGGTTTGGCTTGCTCAGTCGCCCCTGTCTGAGTCATGTAGGAAGCTTCTCCCCCCAGAGCCTCAGGAGGCCGGGGGGGCAGGCGCTAGTGTTTCGGGGACCGCAATCGGATGTTTTTCCCATCAGCAGCTCAGTTACTGGGCTGCCTGTACTTCAGACCCTTGGGTGGTTTCCACCTTGACCCGGGGGTACGAATTGCAGTTCCGACGCCAGCCCCTAGCGTTCAGCCGGGTCAAAATGACTGTCATCAGCGACCCAGCGAAGGCCTTAGCTCTAAGTCAGGAGTTGTCCGCCCTCCTGGCCAAGGGTGCAATCAAACCAGTGGATCCTCTGCTACGTCCCGGGGGGTTCTACTCGAGGTACTGTCTTGTGACAAAGAAAGATGGCGGATTCCGTCCCATTCTCGACCTAACGGGGACTCAACAGGTTCCTGAAGGTTCTACCTTTTCATATGCTGACTGTGTCAGACACGCTTCGTGTGGTTGCCAGGGGAGAGTGGTTCACCACTGTCGACCTGAGGGACGCATATTTCCACAGCCCAGCACCACGTGCACATCAACGTGCTGGAGCTCCAAGCTGTGCAGCTGGCACTCGCTCACTTTCTGCCTCAACTGGAAGGCAAGCATGTGCTTGTTCGATCGGTCAACAGGTCCACCGTTGCCCAGATCAACCACCAGGGGGGCACCCGGTCTGCACAACTACTCCGGCTATCTCGGAGCCTGTTGACTTTGGCATATCCCCGCCTGGCCAGCTTTCGAGCAGTCTTCATACCGGGGGAACGGAACCAGGTCGCAGATTTTCTGTCGCGACTTGGGAATGGTAGCTTCATCCGGAGGTGGTGGAGAAGATATGGGGTCTTTTGGCAGGGCAGAAGTGGACCTCCTCGCCTCGGCGGAGTTGGCGCATTGCCCCCTCTGGTTCTCCTGGACGGAGGTGACCAGCCCCCTTGGCCAGGACGCTTTGGCTCACGATTGGCCGCAGAGACCTCTGTATGCCTTCCCACCACTGCCCCTGATTCTTCCTACGCTCCAGCGGGTGCTTTTGCAGGGCCACAGACTCCTTCTGGTGGCCCCCTTTTGGCCAGGGAGACTCTGGTTTCCACTGCTGCGCAGCCTCTGCTGCAGCTCTCCATGGCGCCTCCCCTGCAGGAAGGATCTCCTTTCGCAGCTGCGGGGTCAGGTTTGGCATCTGGATCCCGGTCGCCTCCAGCTCTGGGTTTGGCCGCTTCAGGGCACGACCCTCTACTGAGGGTATGCACTGCGGGAGTCAGGGGTACAATTCTGAATGCCAGGGCTCCATCTACCCGGATTCCGTATGAAAACAGGTGGAAGCTGTTCTCTGACTGGTGTGGGGATAAGACAGTAGACCCAGTGTGTTGCTCTGTGGCGACTGTTCTTAAGTTTCTGCAGTCTCTGCTGGATAGTGGTCGTTCGCATTCCACTTTAAGAGTCTATACAGCTGCTATTTCTTCCCGACATGAAATGGTCAATGGTTCCACAGTAGGGTGCCACAGATTGGTGTCCCTCTTCCTTAGGGGGACACTGAGGCTGCGTCCCCCAAGGACCCTGAGGGCTCCAGCATGGGATTTGCCCCTGGTGCTGGAGGCCATGCTGTCAGCTCCGTTTGAGCCTCTGACCCAAGTAGAACTGAAATGGCTTTCTATGAAGGCTGCTTTTCTGCTCGCCATTACCTCCGCAAAGAGGGTCGGGGAGTTGCATGCCCTGTCTGTGGCTGATACCTGCCTGCGATGGAACCCTGATGGCTCGGGTGTGGTCCTGTGGCCGAATGTGGCGTTCCTGCCCAAGGTGCTTTCACGTACACATCTCAACCAGCCTATTCAGCTCGCACGCTTTGGCTCCCTGTCTGAGGAGGGTAGGTCAGAGCTGCTATGCCCGGTCCGGGCGCTAGAAGCTTATGTTGCTGCTACTGCCGGTATACGGCGGTCGGAGCAGCTGTTTGTGTGTCATAGTGGCCCTAACAGAGGTTGTGCACTTTCCAAACAGCGGCTGTCCCACTGGGTTGTCGATGCCATCATGCAAGCCTATAAGGCCAGTGGCCGCCCCCCGCCATCTGGGGTGAGGTGCCACTCCACCAGAAGTGTCTCTACATCATGGGCGGCGCTGAGAGGGGTGCCCTTGGAGTCAATCTGTGCTGCGGCATCATGGACGTCGCCTGGCACATTCGCACAGTTTAATTGTGGTAACGTCGCTGCTCCCCATCCGATGAATGTGATCCTACTTCCGAGCTCTGCTGTCTCTGATGAGTGAGGTGGGTGTTGGATTCTTTGTGACCTTGTTGGTATGAGTCATCCAGTGCCTTAGGCACCGCCTCTGGCGGTCAGTAAGGATGAAATAGAACGAAAGTTACGAATCCTCTATGAATCCTGGATGACCGCCAGAGCGTCCAGTCACTCAGAATCCTTGTGTTTTCGCAAGAAGATTCTGGGAACTGATCCTCCAACGACACCGGAAGTTATAGCCTTCCCGGTGTCACATGGAGGGTCACAGGTGACTATGTTGGTATTAGGTACTCGAACTGCGCATGCGCGAGGTGGAGATATCCAGTGCTTTAGGCACCGCCTCTGGCGGTCATCCAGGATTCATAGAACCGTAGTTACATTCGTAACTTTTGTTCTACCAGTTAGCGTTAGCATCAGCTAGCATTCTGACACTAATGTTAGATTTACTGTTAATGTTATGATTATATCATTATCTGCGCCAGCAACACCACTTACAACTGTGTCTTACTACCTGATTGATAACTCCTCTTCATTTTCCTTCAGCTTAATTTACTACTTGCAGAACGATATCTTTAATGTGAGGTGACGTGGTGCCCCTTTAGGGAAGTTTCCTACTGAGATGTCATTGCAAATCGGGGGGATGCAGCTGGTCACTGATGCATTTAGGCATCCCTCAGGCTCCGAGTGTTGGGTCCCCCCTATCGTAACATTACACATTACAACATTAGTAACATTAGCAATGTAACTGACGTTATTTTTTTAATATTCTATAGCGCTATTACATTTTATGACATGTTATATAACGTCAGAGATGTTTATAATAACTGAATGAACAACAAAAACACTGTATATAGTATTTTAGAGCATTCGGTATTTATTTAAACTTATTTGACTAGATTTCAAATGGCATAGAAGGGCACAATTAGCTCAGCCGTGACCCAAGCTTTGCTTGTTTTAACGGAGTGGCTCTGTCTCCTTCGCTGGAGCTCATGCTACTCGCACTCAGTTCATACAGCTCAAATCCTTCACTTCAAAACCCTCCACAGTCACTACAGGTGTGCCCCAGGGATCTGTCCCGGGGCCCCTTCTCTTCATCATTCATCCTCTCCCCCTCGGTCACACCCTCAGCAAATTCAATATCCAGTTCCAGTGCTTGGCGGATGAAACCCAACTCTACCTTTCTTGTAGGCCAAATTCCACATTCCCACCCCCCTACCTCACCTCTTGTCTCTCCGAATTGAATGTTTGGTTCACCTCAAACTTTCTTAAAGGTCCCCTATTGTGCAAAATCAACTTTTTAATCTTTTAGTACTTATATGTGGGACTCAGTGGGCCATACCATTCCCCAAAATGTGAAAAAACAAGACTCGGACATGGACCTTTAAATCTGATTCACATTTATATTTATAACTACATGTGTCTTGCATCTGAACAGGACTGCCCTGCAATGGCATGCATGCACACAAATACAAAACAGAAAATATCATATTTGTGATTCCACTCAGTATTCAAGCTGGAGAGAGATGCAAGAGATTGACTCAGTGGTAGATAGTGTCAGATTCAACCAAAAGGTCAAAAGTATGATCCCAGGCTCCATGCTGTAAATGGGCAAAGCGTGTAGTGTAAAGCAGCCGAGTGGTCATGAAATATAAATATAAATGAAGGCCATTCCGTGGATTGATTCTCCATAGAGGAAATTCAGAAATAGCAGTTATCACAGTGAATTACTGAGTGAGAAGAACTCTTTGTTTGATATTCCTGCACAAAAAGCCACATGCCACCGATATGATCTTCATGATCTGTGACCAGATACTGAAGTGACACAAATCTGATTTGAAATTCTGAATTCTAAATGTGATTTATCTGTGCAAAGAAATAAAATCTGATCTGAGCCACATCAATGGGATATGAGTCACCTCAGCCTGGTTATCAGAACCTCATCTTATAAAGACATTGTGCATATCAACATTTTGCTAATGTAACAAGTGGACATACAAGTTTAAGGCCTCTATTATTTAATTGTTGCACATCAGCACAGAACTGTGTCCAAATAACACATTTTTAAGAGATGCAACGTGTACACATTAGTAACTATCTAGTCACTATCAAGCAACAAGACCAGTTTCTGAACTGGGCAGTCATGCACTGAATTGAGGTGAGACGTTCACCTTTCTTGCCTAGTTTTCTGTCACTGAGACATATCTTAACTCTCCTAACCAAACCATCTCTTTCCACTGTTTCTAAAACTCTAAAAAGGTATTTATAGGGAGATCATCGTCTTTTCTCATAACTATATCCCCTATCTAGAGGTTTCTCTTTGGGATGAGCCAGCGTTGTCTGATGGAGAGTCACATACTCTTTTCACCTTTTCTAACACTGCAGATCTGTTCAGTCAGGTATTCTAGGTGCCTAGACCTTTCCTTGCATAATAACCTCTCTGGGTAGAGGTGGAGTGGACTTCATGGTAAGTAGGTGGTCAGGGGTAAAGTGGCTCAAGACTGTTCGTTTAGGTTGTCAATAGTGAGCAGGCCACTATTAAAACTATGGTCATTGCTTCATAGAAGAAGACTCGGAGGGAAGCATTGTCTAGACTTCTCGAGAAGAGTGAGAGAGTTGAGTTGAGGACACTCCTAACTGTCCTGATCTGATGTTCCCAAATTCCAGAACCATGGCTGGAAGCTGGAGCATTGAAGACACAAGGTGTTTGGTTGGCCGTGGCCCAGGAAGTGTAGATTCGTCGACCGGATGTCATCAAATTGCGTCACAGCACTGCGCCGTAGGCCTTCCTGAATGAAACGGTCCACCTCGACTGCTCCGTATGCGGACGACGTTAGCTTGTTTTTGAAGGATAGGTCTGGGGTATCCTTCGCAGCCGACCATATCCCACAATTCTTTGCGCGCTAGCTGCAAATCATTTCCAGCAAAAACAAGATGGCGGAGGAAGCTACTACGGTGGCTGGGATTTCGTATTGAAATGTAAGTATGATAAAAGGCAAAGTCAGAGAACATTTAGACCATCTTGGTGACAGGGTCTCTCCTTCATGCATGCAGTAAAGACTTGATTTATTCAACTCGGTCAAAAGCATTTTCTTGGTCTATCGAAATCAGACCAGTATCTAAACCTAATGAGCCAGAGAGGTACAAAACATGCCTGATCAGAGTGACATTGTCACTCGTTAACCTGCCGGGAACACAGTAGCTCAGGTCAACATGGATGACCTCCATGTTAAGCTCTCGGTCAGTTACCATGGTAACATGATCTATGAACCTAACCTGGTCGGGAGCAGGTTTTTCTTAACAAACCCTGAGTTTCTCTCTGTCTCCGCCCTCTTTCAGACACACGGTATTTGATTTCTTCGTTCATTCAATCAGCTGCGTTTTGGCGTAGTTTGGTTACCTACATTAGAAGTTATATTAGGTGGCAAGTATTTTCATGACCATGGCATGTCCTTTTCACAAAGATCCTGTGGATGAAGGTGCAGCATTACTGCGCAGAGAATTAAATATTCGTTGGGAGATGATTATCAGACCGCACATAGATGTTCTTGCATTTCCAGACACTTTTCTTTTTGAGTGGTTTCACATCACAGTCCATCATTTACTTACACAACCTAATCCGTCCTCATATTTCCAACATTACCAACCAAAGTCATGCTCTCACATCCCAGCAGATATTGTGTGTTGCGCTGCGTTTTATTTCTAATTGGAGTTTTTTATACAACGTCGGAGATGCAGAACACTTGAGCAAGGCTACTGTGTGCAGAGCGGTGAGAAAAGTGTGCCTCGCTCTGAAAAGACTATTACCTATTTTTGTCATTTTCCCTGGACATAAACCCGTCTGAGCCATCAAGGAGGAGTTCCACAGGATTGCAGGTGAATGATGTAGAGATCCATTAAATGATTATTAAATAATATGCTGTTCATGACATTGTGCTGTAACCTCAGACTAGAATTATTGATTTTAATTTCTTTCAGGATTCCCCAGTGTGATTGGCTGTATCGATGGCACACATCCCCATCATGGCTCCATCACTCAATGAAGCAGATTATGTGAATAGGAAGTCCATTCACAGCATAAATGTGCAGGTACATGTGGATTGACGACTGTTTCAAAATGTTAAAGACTGCATCATAGTTCAACATCTGTCATTCTCTGCACTGTCCAAATCGTATGTGATGCTGCACACATCATTTCTAATGTTGAGGCCAAGTGGCCTGGGTCTGTTCATGACTCAAGAATGTATCGTGAGTCTAACCTGAGCAACAGACCTGCTGCCACCCAGCAGATGGCCATCTGCTGGGTGGCAGGGGTTACCCATGCCAACCCAGGCTGCTGACCCCTTACCCTGAACCTGAACTAGGCCCCCAACAGAACTTCAACCGGGCTCACTGCAGGACGAGAGCCCGGGTTGAGATGACCATAGGCCTGCTGAAAGCCTGTTACCAGTGCCTACATCACCTCAGGGTCACCTCTGAGAGGGCCTGTGACATTATTGTGGCATGTGTTGATAGTTTAGTTAATGTTCTAATAGTTAACATAATTCACCTGTGACCATGCACCTCTAACTTGTGCTCCAGTATTTCAATTTCTAGGTCTGCTCTCCTAATCTGGCGGTCCAAGTACTGCATTTCTTTGTCAGTTTTTTTTATTTTTTTCAGAAGGAGCACTTTATACATTTATTTGACTGGTAACTGGAAATACATACAAGGAGGAAATTATACAGTTGCACATGAATTCCGCTGAATGAATCTCTAGTGTTTACGGAACATCCATCTCACTGTGTCAATTTGTGCAGTGGAAGTTGAGGGAGCCTCCTGCTGCTGCCCAGCCATGTCCTGTTAAAAAAGGCTGAGAATGTGTTAATACTTCAGTGTAGGCTAAATGTCACTCTATATTCCACCAGAATGTTAAAAAATGTAAATGGGAAGAGAACTATCAATAACATATCAAGATGTTACCTCTATAGGCCTTTCTGGATCGCCCTCTGTAAAGGCAGCAGATAGAGTTTCCTCGTACTCTTCAACCTAGATGAGTGATACGTTTCAGTATAATTTAAATTACCATTTGACAAAATGGTATAAGAGTATTGCTTACTTACAGTAACAAGGTCTGTTGTGGCGTGAGGGGGCTCCAAAAGGCAGATAGCGGCATCAGAACCTGTTGGTATAAAAGTAAAAAAAAAAAAAAAAAACATTGAAAGAGAAATAACTATTTTTATGAATAGGCCTTCAAATATATATAGGTCTAGGCATATAAAAGCACTTGTGTCTTGGGGTGTGAGCTCAGAGGATGAGCTCCCTCCGGGGATTCCCTCAGCCACTGGCCTTCCAACACTCTGGCTTAGGGCCAGCACCTCTGCCTCTGTTAGAGGTGGCGGTGCTGGGCCACCACCCGCTTTCTTTCTGTTGGCTGAGTAGAAGTCTGTGTTAGTTTAACTACATTTAAACTTACGCATTGACCCCGAGCAGCAATGTTCTTCCATGCCGTCTCCCTCTCTTTTACTGCTGCAGTGCTGTTACACTTTCTTCTAAACACATGCTCAAACTCACCGTATGAGCACATTAAGATTTCCAACTCGAGTGGGGTGAAAAGCCCTCCGCTTCCCCGTTGCCATGGTGACTCGTCGAAACGGGGCTCCATTGATGATGTCTTTTTAAACTTGTGGTGCATGCGCTTAACGCCACGTGAAACCAGTCTGAGTTGATCAAACTAACTCAAATTAGCTGTTGTGAAACCGATAACTCAGAGTTTAGGGTTAGACTCAGAGTTTGTTGAACCTGCTTTGTGAAACGGACCCCTGATCTCTTCAGTTAACTGCTCAAAGGGAGAGAGAATATCGAGAGGAGAATTCTGCCGCAAGTTTCGCTTTTGCACAGAGACTTTCCAGCATTTAATAAGTGCTGTTACAGACTCACGTCTTGTTGGAATTGTTTTATTGGTTTTCCAAACGGATCTTGGACAGACTCTAAGTGGGATCTTTAGGATGTCCTGCCTAAAAGTAGGGCGTCTAATTTCTTATTATTTTCAGTACTGGCTAAAAGCCTGTTCTCCGGCATCTCCATTTTCCTCCTTCGCACCAGCAGCTACTACACTCAAATTGATCTACATGACAACAGTGCCCAGGCCATGGGCCATGGGATTGTTTTGATTTTTCAGCCTAATGATGGCTTGCTTCACTGACAGTCACAGCTCCTTGGATCTCATATACAGAGTCAAAATGCAAATGTCACTTCTGGAATCAACTCCAGAACTTTTACCTGCTTAATTGAAGATGACATGAAATAGCTTTTCAGTCAATTGTGCCATTACTTTTGGTGGGAGAAGTGGGAGGCGCATATTAAAAAAAAGTGACAATATGTACAATATGTTGGATCAGCTCATCTGTCAAGAACAGCTCCAAGTAGTCAGCTGGCAGGTCAGAATCCAGCTCTCTTTGCCCTGCCAAAAGTAGTGGGTGTGGGAGTGGGGACTGCTGCGATCATATGACATGGACTGAATTGGGTGTGCGTGTGCATGTGTGTGTGTGTGTGGGGGGGGGGGGGGGGGGGGGGGCGATCAAAGCGATCAAAGCGATCCGCCCACTCCCCTTTAGCCAAAGCTAAAAAAGTTAGCACGTTCTTACCTTCTTCCTGTCCTCCTGCAGCGTCTGGGGATGAGTCTCTGCTGCTCCTGCCCGATTCGGACGGCAACCACTCATCTGACGAATCCAATCTGATAAGGCTTAAAGAGCTAAATGATTAAATAATTCTATCAATATTCAGGTTAGCTGACTTCTCAGACGGAAGACAGTGAATTATTATGATAATAATACAGGAATTATCTGCATACAATACAATATGTATATGTTAAAGACTTTCTTGATTGAAAATTTGATTGTGTGTGTGTGTGTGTGTGTGTGTGTGTGTGTGTGTGAAAATAAAAGCCCTCAGATCTATTTTCACCATCAGTGTTCATTGTTCTGCCAATTAGATAACCTGAATGCAGCACAGATACAGTGTTTCATACAGGGAAGCTTTGTCCTTTTGGTGACAGTTATGAGATTCTTTAGGAATGTTCTCTCTCTCTCTCTCCCTCTCTCTCTCACACACACACACACTAAGGCCACATGATTACTAATTCCTCATAACTCTGTCTCTAAATCACACTATCGCTCTGTCACGCATCAACCCTCTTTGTCTTGTTCCGCCCATTCACACACACACACACACACACATAAATGTACTGTTGGCAAAGGTACTGGTGATGTTATTTGACAGAGTTCTGATCTGCGTCTGCCACACGCAAATGTCCATGGTCCAAATCAAGTAATCTATCAAACATGTGTCCTTTCACAAAGCACAGCAGAGAACAAGGCCTTTTCAGACACATTCCTACGAATACACAGTATCAATCACTTCACTGGCATTCTCACATTGTAACATACTCTCCCACAATAAAAGTATATGATTGGCTGACCACAGATGCCAGAGGAACTGAACCACTTAGCCAGAGCTAAGCTTCTATTATGTTGTGGGTCATCTCTGATTCTTTAATCGTGAAATAACCTACACGGAAGAGGTCAGTGACACACAGCGCCAGTGCATGTGCAGAACATCCAAATATGGCGAGCCAGCAGCAAAAAAGAATCAGTGATTTCTTTTCAATTAAAGGTGCATTATGTAATAAATCTTAAGCAACTGGCCATAAAATCCTCCTAATAATGTTCATATAAAAAACTGAACTCAGTAACAAAAATAGTACAACAAAAATATTTGCATTAAAAAAATATTTTTCGCACTGCAAAGTTTGTTTATGTTTTGAAATTATGTTTTGGCATGACGCGCCATCTACCCGGTATGAAAGGAAACCCGGTATGAATGTCAAAAACGGCAACATAAAGTTTACGACAAAGCGAGGGTCTATATAGGACATGCTTTTGAACGGTGGAGAGAGTTTAAACCTGAGAGGAATTTCAAAACGGACCCAGGTTGTGGAGTTTCAGGGCCAGCATGTCCGGGAGAACAGTGTTGAAGGCTAAACTGAAATCCACAAATAGCATCCTAACATAGGTATCAGGATGCTGCAGGTGAGTCTGCGCCGTGTGAAGTGCTAATGAGACGGCATCCTCCGTAGAACGGTTCTCCCTGTAGGCAAACTGCAGGCTGTCCAGCCCAGCAGGGATGGCGTCCTTGATGTACTTCAGGAGGATCCTCTCGAAGCACTTTGTGATGACCGGGGTCAGAGCAACAGGGCGGTAATCATTGAGGCAGGTGATTTTTTTTTCGGCACAGGCACAATGATGGAGGACTTCAGGCACACAGGGACCGTGGAAAGCTGCATAGACTGATTGAAGATGTCCAGAAAAACTCCTGCCAGTTGGTCAGCACATGATTTCAGGGTCCAACCTGACACCTTATCTGGACCTGCAGCCTTGCTGATGTCGATCTTCCTCAAGACGGATGTCACCTGGTGTAGCTCCAGGACGAGAGGCTGATGATGTGTCTCTGTCTGAGGAAGATGTACAGTCCTTCTGCTGCTTGGAGAGTCGAAGCGTGCAAAGAAGTTGTTTAAGGTGTCTGTAGTCTGTGATGGTTCTGATGCCTTTCCACATACTGCGTGGGTTGTTGTCCTTAAAGTGCTCCTCAATGCGCTGCTTGTACCTGTGCTTTGCCAGCTGGATGCCCTTTTTCAGATCTTTCCGGGCCCTGCTATACGCCAGCTTGTCCTCCAACCTATAGGCTGCATTCCGGGCTTTTAGCAGGTTCCGCACTGTGCCGTCCATCCAAGGCTTCTGGTTAGGAAAAACCATGATTGTCTTTGTGGGTAGGACAGCATCAGTGCAGAAGTGAACATAGGACAGCACAGATGACGTGTATTCCTCTAGATCAGTGCTTTCCTTGAACACTCCCCAGTCTGTCTGCTCAAAACAATCCTGTAAGGCTGAGGAAGCCTCCTCAGTCCAAACCTGAATGGTTCTGGTGGTGGGCTTGGTCCTACAGATTAGAGGTCTGTATGCAGGGGTCAGTTCCACAGAGATGTGGTCTGACATGCCGAGGTGAGGAGCTGCTGCAGCCTTGTATGCCCCTCGGATGTTGCAGTAAACCTGGTCCAGTATGTTGTAGTCTCTGGTCGGAAAGTTTATGAATTTGTGGAACTTGGGGAGAACAGCTTTCAATTCCACATGGTTAAAGTCCCCCGCCACAATCACAGCCGCCTCTGGATTAGCGTTCATCTGGCTGCTAATCAGGCAGTACAGCTCCTCCAGCGCTAGCTTAGCGTTAGCTTGCGGTGGTATGTAGGCTGCTATGATTATGACAGAGGTGAGTTCTCTAACCAGTTTAAACGGTCTGCACTTCACGGCCAGATATTCCATTCCAATTATGCTCGTGGCTGTACACCACGCGTTGTGAATGTACAGTGTCAAACCTCCGCCTTTGGTCTTGCCCGAAGCTGCAGTCCTGTCGGCCCGGAACAGAGAGCGTCTCGCCAGCTCCACCGCTGCATCGGGGATGTTGTTATCCAGCCAGGTCTCGGTGAAAATCGCCACACAGCTGTCCATTCTTCGTGAGACGATCCTCAGTCGAATCTCGTCCAGTTTGTTGGTGAGTGACCTGACGTTCACGAGGAGGAGACTGGGCAGCGCCGGTCTGTGTGGTTTAGCTTGTAGCCTAGCACGCACCCCGCTCCGCTTGCCCCACTTTTGTTTACGTTGTCTCCTTGGCCACAAAGGGGGTGTGATGAGTGCCTCTGTGGTCCCCTGCAGTTCGGGTGGGATAAAATCCAGCTTTGGAGGTGGGCAAAGTCCGTAGCCGATGCGTGTGCCCGCGCCGCCATCTTGGAAGGGCAAGACTGCCCACCGTATGGCGAGGCACATCTTTTCGACGGGGCGGTCGACCCCCTCCACCTCCTGGGACAAAACGGCACCCAGCCCGCTGTTCGAGGCATCCGACTGCAGAGTGAAAAGGGGAGAAAAGTTAGGGGTAGATGGAAGTGGCTTCCCACAGAGGGCCCGCTTTACCCTCTCAAACACCAGCTGACAGGGCTCCGTCCACTGGACCGGATCTGAGGCACCCTTTAGGGTCAGGTCGGTTACGGGGCTGGTCATCTCCGAGAAAGCCGGAATTAACCTCCTATAGTAAACTGCCAGCCTCAGAAACCTCCTGGCCTCTTTTCCTGTCTTTTGTATCTGTGGCCGCACATGCCAACCCCCCAAGTGGTAGAGCTTTTATATGTACAAAACAGCTACGATCCACTAAAGTAAAGGGGAAAACCCCAAAACTTAATATGGACACTTTAAAACTTTGAGCGCACATAAAATAAAAATGTGACTTTGATGTATAATGTTGGTATTAAATTTTATTGTAGAGAATGGTTCTAGTTGGCCTGTCGGGGTACACATTACATTCCACAAAGTTTTGAGAACTGAAAAAGTTTTGGCCAAAGGTAGTGTTTTTTGGGAGGGTTTTTTCCAAAAAGACTGAAGGCTGAAAACTTATAGAAGATCAGCTTCCATCATGTCCTGGTCCAAAAGATATGCAGAGGGTTTTGTATAGCTTCAATGCAATCTATTTCTCTAATTGTACAATCACCTGATTGTATGACTGTTGTTTTTGTATCCAGGGCAATACAGAACTCCAGGTAATTGCAGATGTATACCTTCTAAATTAATTTACCTGGACTTTGTTTTAAATTATGTTTTTTAAAGAAAAATCTCTAATTGATGGTAAGATGATCGCTGAACTACATCTCTTACAAGACAACTGTGTTAACTCCAGTTAGCTTTTTTTAGCTCGCATCCTGCTCTTTTGCTATGAGCTCTACCCCAGGTACAGAAGTGGTTTCATCAACAACTGTAGACCACTGAAGATCTGCCCATTATACTAATTTTATTGCACTTATTTGGTCAATTTATCAGGTTAACTAACATTTTTTTAAATATTAAAAATAACATTTTCCCCCAAATCCACCAATTACATCAATGAGGCCCAGAATGATTGTTTTAATGTATTAGATTTTCAATTAGTCACATATTGTATTATTTGTACTTCAGCAAAGCGGATGTGCTAATTTAATAAAGTTGACACTTGAACATGAGAACTCATGTTTTAACTCTGACACCAATGTAATCTCCCAGGATTACACGATTACACACCAAAACACAGTGCAAGACACAGGCATCATGGGCACACGGACACACACGTACAGGCTTTCACCATGTTTGTTTATGTTGGCATGAATGCATGAATGGTGCCTGCAGAGAAGCAAGCTCTTGCTGCTGTTTCTTCACCCAATAAAACAAATCTGTTGACATGAATCAGGACTTAAGTGGAATTCACAGTAGGCATGTAGTTGATAGTGAAGTATTTTAAAACCACAATAACGAACACAAGTTAAACAATGAAAACATGTGGTTATGAAAATAACACCAATCCGAGTGTGTGGGTGCGCAATCCAACACGTTCAACACAAAGAAAAGTTAACAAACACAGAAACATAATTTAACTCTGCCCAGAACACGTTGCCTCTTACTGTAAGCCGATATCAGGTTGTGTGGTCCGTCCGTGGGTCCGGTCCAGTTTGTTGGAGCCGCGTAGTGTGGACGGGCCGTTTTTTGGCTCACAGCAGACAGCTGTTGATCCTCTTTGTCTCTGAGTGGAAGCAGTTCGGGCATCAGGTATGGAGGGATGCGTCGGCCGAGGTGCGCTTCCCACGGGCGGAGGGATGGAAGCTGGCGGCTGCAGAGTCTTCATCTCAGTTCTGGAGGAATGCGTGGTCAGACACAAAGCAAATTTCTCACTCGGGCAGCGAGTGTGAAACTGGCACGGCTTCTTCAAAAAGGGCTTCGTTTGTGCGGCACGGGATGAGAGCCGCATGCCAGAGGCCATGGCCGGAGCCATGAGCCACGAGGCCAGAGAACCAGCAAGAGAGGAGCAGGAGCAGCAACAAGAGAGAGAAGAATCTCTGTCTTTTGGTTTTATATGGTTGACCAGTCGAGGGGCTTTTTGTCTGCATACAGACCTTAGTCAAAGAACAATGGATTACAGCCACACGCTTAGGTCCCAACAGCAGTTATGTGATTATTTTGGTTTATTTTGGTTTATCTCATTATTCCAAGTTAAGCTGTTTTCTACAGTGGCCCATAAGTGCAAAACACTTGAACAACTTTGTAAAGCTAGAGATATGTACATTCAGTGCAAAAATTTTTTATAAAAATATTTCTCACCACGCAAATTTACAAAATGTGTAATACTTTTGTAACATGTTTTTTTGGGGGGGACTTCATAAAAACCAAAACAAAAAAAACAAAACAAGAAAAGGGTGCATGTGTGTTAATTAAGTACATTTGAATGAAGGATTTCAAACATCTTCTCATCTTATTTTGGTACTATTCCTAATGGGAACACACTGATGACTGCTTGTAAAAAATCTGACTGTTTTCACAGTTTGAGCTCATGTTATTATACTACAAAGTCACCACAATGATTTGCATGACTTTATTACTTGAAGATGCTATTAGGTCAAATTACATGCACTTCACTCAGTGTGCAACTGGAAATGTTGCTCTCTCTGGGTACATGTGGACAGACAGTGGGATTTAGGAATTGATTTTCATGATCATTGGGTGTGTCCAGGCCCTGTTTGAGGCCAGTAGAAATCATTGCCAACTGCTCGGAATCCATAATTCGCCTACTCCGTTTCATGATTCTATTTAGTACATAACTAGCAGCTGACGTACTTGTGATGTGATTTTCGATTGATCCTGCTCTTGAGATAATGAATCCTCCTTTGTAAACATGTCATCATGTATGGAGACTCAGTATTTCATATCATGTTTGAGTACTCCAGCTAAGCCCAGGTGTTTATGATCATATCAATATCCATTTTTAATGTGTCCTAAACTAGCAAATCTCTCTCTCTGGTGAATCTTGACTTTCACTTGTAAAAAACCTAAAGCATAAAGACAAGTGCAAAGTGTATGCCTTGTTGAGGGTGGAGTAAGTAAAATAAAAATACTTATTTAAAAAAATTAAATAAAATAAAAAAAAGTATTTTGTTTAAAAAAAGTTCACAAGACCCGAATCATTTCCTGTCTAGTTAACAGACCAACAATTACAGTAAAATGTAAATATGGATCCTGTCCACTATCTTGCTATCAATCTCCACATACAGTAGACTAGTGTGTAACTCACACAGCTGTGCAGCTGAAGTGCAGCCATGTGTGATCACTGTAATCAGAATCTCAGCCACAGTTTACTACAGATTACAGACGATGACTGTTTTACTAACCACACGACAAGACGGCCTCTGACCCACCCCTGTTTCTTTTTTACACTAATCAGTATTCATATGTTGATTTATCCGTAGTCACCACCATTTACTCATGGTTAAAATATTATTTCAATGTGAGAAGGGCTATGATCTTTTTCTTACTCACTCACTCACTCACACAAACACATTTACATTAGACACAGTCAAATTTGTAAAATAATAATAAAAATAAAAAAATTCAAAAAGTCATGACATCACTGTGTATTCAAAATACACATTGTGTAAAAATGTGAGTTATTTTAATTCATGCACAAAAAAATGATTCTGGGTGTGATGACATAATGCTTGAATGTTTTTGGAGTAAAGTACAAAATCATTTTCACAAATGACCCAAAGCATTTGCAGTTTGTTTGTTCAAAACACTGAGAAAATGTGGCCAATAAATAATGTTAAATGATGATATGAAAAAGTAAACTAATGACTGACTGATCTGCACATGTGTAAATTAGGACCATGACTTTGCATATAAGTTGTTGTGGTGAAAATGGCTGGATGTGTCTATGCCACAATTAACTGCAGTGCCATTCAGCTTCAGTTTATCATAAGAACCAATATGCCATAAAGCATTGGCTCTATGAGACGCCATGCTCACCAGTGCTACACAAAGTCTGCGTGATTCTTTCGACAGAAGACACTCAGTTTCTTACACGGTCTTTTCAAATCCATGATACTGATGCTAATGCTAACTGATGTGACATAAGCTGAAGTGTTGCGTTATTTGTGAAGCCCAAACCAAAGTCTACCATCACAAGATGCTTCTACTACTAATCTTGTTGGAGGTTTAGCTTGAATATAACATTATGACTTTATTCATGTCATTGTCTGCGAATATGGCCCTAATACTCTGTTGTGGCGTCGACGACAGCCAACAAGCAACCAGCATGTGTATGTTACGCAGTAGAGCCAACAACTTTTTCTTTATTCGATGATCTCGCCCAGAAGAATCTGAATTCCCGCCAAGAAGTCGCCAGAATCGCAATTTGGTCTATGTGAAGGTGAAGCTGTCTTTTGATAACAGCTGTAAAAAATAGATATATACTGTATATATACATATATACTAGTGCAGTGCCTGAAGGAAATATGTATTACTATAGTGGGAGCTGGAAAAGATTTGTCAGTTATGGTAATGCAGGATAAGGAACGTAAAGGCTAACATAATACAAACACTGGCGTGGCTGAGAGTCACGACAGCTAGCTACGCTAATGCTAATTGGCCTTGCTAGCTTATTATTATTAACTTTGGAAACAGGTTCGCCAAGTTGGCTGCAAAATCGTAGCATGCTAATGCAAAATAAATACGTGCTCACATATTGGTGAATGGACACCTCGTCGTTTCAGTATAACATCATGTTCTGTGGTGAACCGTGTGAAAATGTCTCACCCACTGCAAGGACAGCCTCTTCACTCCACCTCCCTGCTCCAGACAGGCATATGCATAAATAAAAGAAACATTATGTGCATCCTCCTTTTGCAGAAATAACAGCCTCTAAACAATTCTATAGCTTCCAATTAGAGTCTGGATTCTGGCTGCAGGTATTTTGACAAGATTTTTGAAAAGATGAGGAAAACGGCCTCCAACACGTGTGCACAGCCCTGCGCAGAGCTTTTGATCACACCACGGCATCCAGAGAGGCAGCTTGAGCCCTTGGTCGCCTGCGACAGAACTGGCACAGTGTAGCGGATTACACCATTGATTTCCGGGCAGCAGCGACGGACAGTGGATGGAACAATGTGGCTCTGTGGGATACCTTCAGGAGGGGCCTTTCGGAAGAAATCGAGGACCTGCTCACCCCCACGGAGACCCCATGAGACCTGGATTCCCTGATCGCCCTCGCTATCTGTCTAGACTCTCGTCTGCACAAGAGAAACAGAGAGAGACAAAACTCTGCTGTGGCTACAGCAGAACATCGCCAGCCACAGCAGAACATCGCCAACCCGTTATGGCTTCCCCTATGCTGACGCAGAGAACCACAGCGCCCCATGCTGTATCGAAGAAGTCGATGCAGGTTCTCCAGACTGCTTCCTGTCCAGGAGAAAACTCCTGTAACATTACATTAAAGTAGTGATTGAGACCTTTAACTGTAGATGTTTTAAATGCACTTATATTGTTGTCGATTTTTTCTTTCTTCAGGAGAAGTGGAAGACTACGTCAACTTCTTATATACAGTCTTTAGGTACAGCACATATAAACCACATCACATCATACAGATGGTGCTCCAGACAGCCCTGTCATAGCATTGTATTCATGTCCAAATGTCCAAATGAAATAAGGAAGATATGGAAGAAGTTTGTCATACTCAAGCCCTTTTGTGTGTGACCTGTTGTTTGCCGCAGCCAGAACTATGGACAATCATCGGGTGTGTCTCGAGGCTTCAGATACAAGCTCCAGGTTTTGTCTTTCTCCTGTTTGGAATTACCCTGCTCCGCATCATGATCACTCTCGTCACTCCATGCCGTGTGGAGCTACACAAAGCAGCGTCCAAATGACGAAAAACATTGTCATACAAAGTGATTTGCAGCACATCAAAATAAATGGAGGATAATAGAGGATAATAGAGGATAACAAGAAGCGTTAGATGTTTTCCTATCATCACACGATATGTATCATCGTACCATTCACCCCTATTTCAAATTTTCTCTACACGGTTTGCGGTTGTCCCGACCACTGTACAAGTGGTACACAACACAGACACACACACATACGAACCAGTTCTGGCAGCTATGTGCAGCCAGACGGTCAGTCAGTGCATCTGATTCTGATGACCGCTGGTTTTTCCCAGTTTCCCATGGTTCAGTCTTTTTACGAGCAACTGGAAGCCATTATGGAGATGAAGGAGCTGAGTGGAGCGAAGCAGTCCTCTCCCAGTGATGACAGGACTTTCAGTGTGGGTCCCCTTCCCCTCCCAGCGTAAATTAAACACAAATGGACTCTGTGCTGTCTCACACACTCACACATACACACGCATTCCCTGGACACGTAGTAACATGTGCACAGAACATGCACGGTACCATGCAACCATGCAAACATGCTGTCACACATGACATAAACAAACATTTGTAATGTATTTTTCCTGCATCTACTGAAACTAAATCAGCATAAAAAACAGAAGAAACACTGCTGTATTTTTTTTCTTTGCTTTTCCTTATTCACTCATCGTTGTCTGGCTTTAGTCATGAAGACATCCAAAGTCATAAATCCAAATGTAGGTTTCATGCCTTAGTGTGAAATATGTAGCATAGACACGCACACAAAAATTTTTGAAGCTTTTTACTACTTTTTTATTATTCATTATCACATTCATCGAAGCAGAACTTTTGGTTTTCTCTGGCAGCTGACCAGGTTGGTTCAGTGTGTTCAGTGTGAACGTAATGTAGGAAACAGAGCTGAAAGTCACTGATAACAAGAGCGGGTGTTTGTTTACAACCCAAGTGTTTACAGCTGCACCAGCAGCGAGGTTGCTGTTTTTGTTTTTCATTTTGAAAGTATGTGGTCATAAAAAACAAAGCCATCGACACGTTATAAGATCTATTTCATCCTTAGTGACCGCCAGAGGCGGTGCTTTAGCACTGAATGTCTCCATCTCGCACATGCGCAGTTCGAGTGTTTATACCAGTAGTCTCGGACACACGGCCCGCGGGCTGCATATTTTGTGGCCCCCCACTTGATATCAAAGTTTAATATATAGGCTATAAGTGAGGCCCGCAGTGATGATAAGGAAGAGCAGCACAAGTGGGACAGAAGAAAAGCTGCAGACCGTTGCAGCTGCTGATTCAAAACAGCAGTTATACACACACACGCACGCACACAGATCTATATCAAAAAGTCTCAGCTGTTGTCAAGTTACTATAGCAGCCTATATGTGATTCTGTTTTCGCTCAAACGTGCGTCCGTGTATCCTCAGCGGCTGCACTGGCCCGCCACACCCGTAGAGCTGCAGTCTCGCCCCCGGCAGGTGCCAGGGAGAAGATATCAGTCAACACTCGCTGCAACCAGGGTATAACTGCGGTGTTCAACAGAGTCAATGGCCCGTAAGTGGGAAGTTCGAGGATAAGACTGACTGTGGGACTGTGGTAATGTGACGAAGACAGGAGCCAAGCGCAGGCGCCAATCGGCACAACAAATGTTGTGATGACGCATGCAAAAACTGCAGGCAGCACGCGCCTGTTCCAACAAGATGTGAGTACACTGTGTAACAGCACCTACTAAATGCTGGAAAGTCTCTTTGCACAAAAGCGAACCTTGGCTGCAGCGCAGAGCAGATTATGAACTCCCTGCGACAGAACTCTCTACTCTCTCTCTTTGAGCAGTTAACTAAAGAGATCGGCTCATCTGATGCATCTGTTATCGTCTTCTAGATTGAGATCGGGGTGAAAACAATGAAAAGTACGCTCTTGAGAATCTGTCAACACGTTTTACTAAGGCCCACTTTACATTACGCTTTTTGCAACAGCGGGACTGGCACAGCGGGAACCCCGTGTAAAGGGAATTCCCGCTGTCGTAGACCCACTGTCTTCAAATTTTCTCCCGACAACTCAACGGGAGTCCCGGACAACTTCAAAGTGCGTATAAAGAGAACGCGTCGGGCTCGCGACAGTGGGAGATCAGGGTTTAGGCAATTAGCATATAGTGCGCGCTAATTAGCATATACCGCAGGACTTTAGCTCCAAAAGAAAATGTCTGGGGTGAAGGCGGGAGCTTTACGTGGAGCACCTCCGAAACCAAGTGCCTGATCAGTATCTGGTTGGAGGACGAGATCCAGAAGAAGCTGGAGTCATCCAGGAAAAAGATGGCCTATGTAAAAATGCAACAGCGGATACGGGAGGCCGGCTACGATCGTACAGTCAAGCAAGTAAAGAGGAAAGTTGTAAGCGCCGCCGGTGTCCTGACAGATTACCGGGCGGTGTGTCTAAAGACAAAGAAATTTCCCGCTGTCGGGACGCCGCGTAAATGTAAAGTGGGCCTAAGATCTGCTCGGCTCTGTATTTCTTATTTTCCTCGTCATAAAGATCATTATGTATGTGTCATTTATGGATGTGGGGATATAACTGAACATAGAGAAATTATCCATTCTGCGTTGGATACCAGAGCGCCGCTTGGAGCCACGCACGATGCAGGAGAGAGGAGAAGAGTCAGCAGGGGCGCACCAGATGAGGGGCTGGGACTGCATAACAACACAATTAGATTTTAAAAAAACAATGTTACAGAATTGGCATAATAATTCATTTTGTTTTTTCTGTTGTTTTTTTTTACCATTTTGAGTTACTTGCCCTTCACCATAAGTCTTTCAAAAAGCCTCAGAATGCCCCATTTTTACCTCAAATTTTCAAAAGCTCTGCATTTTTTTTTTTGTGGGGGGGCTCCGGGCTTTCTTTTGAGTACTGAGTCGAGTGTATATACCAACAAAGTCACCCTTGACCCCTGATGATACCGGCCAGTCTATATCTTCCAGTACGTACCTCAGTGAGAGTAAAGGGTAGAGGCTGCAACATGGCCACATCCAGTGGGTAAGGGTGGCCACATTCACCCGATAGAATCTGGAGAGGGTAGTTGGTGATGCCCACCAGGGGCACGCCACACAGAGCCGCCCATGATGTAGAGACAGCCCTAGTAGAGTGGCACCTCCCCCGGATGGCAGGGGATAACCACTGTGTTTATAAATATACACCTGAGTGATGATGTCCATAATTCTGTGCGAGAGTCGCTGTTTGGAGGGAGCATACATACAGGGGTGTCTGGAGGGAGCATAGAGTGCTGTTTGGAGGGGTGCGTACACAAGGCCTCCAGCACCAGGGGCAGACCCCAAGCTGGAATTCTCTGTGCCCTTTGTAGTTGTAGCCTTGAGGCTCCCTTTAAGAAAAAGGAACACAAGTCTGTGGCACCCCACACTGTTGTCATCGACTTGAGTGTGTCAAGAGGAAAAGACCGCGACATAAGCTCTCCCATCCACCGTTCGGAAGTGGCTGTGCATCAGAGGAAAAACGTGTCATCCCTGGCCAGAAGGGGGGGCCACTAGTAGCAGGCTGTGGCCCTGCTGGAGGACCCTCTGCAGTATTTGAGGAATCAGAGGCTCTGGGCAATCGTGGGCAAGAGCATCCTGGCCAAGAGGGCTGGCCTTCTCTGTCAAGGAGAACCAGAGGGAGCAATGTGTTGACCCCTCTGTGGCAAAGAGATCCACCTCTGACCTCCCGAAAAATTTCCCAGATATTGAGTACCACCTCTACGAGTGTGTAAAATTATGTGAGAGACGGTTGAGACATTGTCCGGCCGTACACATGCCTCTCTCTCAGGAACTAAAGAAAAAGCTGCAGTGCCATGTGCACTGCCCGTAGCTGTGAGGGATACTGTTGTGACAGTCTCTCGAAGGGATGTAATGGAGCCCATGGGCATGCCCTGAAGAAGAAACAATCTCACCCTCCGTGGGGCTAGAGCAGGCCGAGGAGGCAGGAGGCCAAAGAGGCAACGTTGTGATGCCTTAAGCTTCCTGTGCTGGTGCCGCTTGGCATAGAAGTGGAAAACTGTTCGGCCACCTCTGAAGGGGGCGTAGTGACAGCAAACCGTTAGCTTGCCTAAGAGGCACATATACTGGACATAGCGCAAGCAGCGGCCCTTCTGAAGAGGAGAAGGAGGCAGGATATGTCGTCCACATGCCGAGGTGATGGACAGGCACTCATGGCAACGGCATCCAGAGTCACCCCCCTAGAAAAGTGTACTTGTACATGTGAGAGGAGAATCGATGTGTCTTGGTCACCAGAGACCAGGATGGCGCGCAGACCAGCCAATCGTCCAGATACTGCAGAACCTTCTTGCCCCGACTGCAGGGGTTAGAGGGCTGCTGCCGCACATCACTCACAGATATAGCAGAAGTACAGATGTCGGGAGAGGGAGCGAGTACACTTGCTTCACCAACATACGACTGCAACAAAAGGCGGGTACGATCAGCTGTGTACCGATTACACAGATGCTAGGTCGAGCAGGCAATGCTAACCGCTAGCGCCCGTAACTAAACACAGACATGTTGTGAGAGAGAGCGAGTGCAACGCCTTCACCGATCTAATTAAACAGAGAAAGACATACTCTCAAAGGAGGCGAAAGACGCCTGGATACACAGCCAGTTGTAGCGTTGGCTGATCCAACTTCTATTTCGGGGTGTCCACTGCGAACCGCGACGAACCTCCCATCTGGGCTCGTCGCAGCCCTTGGAGGGCGAGCAGCTCGCAGCTCCGACACATTGTCACACGGCTACCAGCGACTTAGCGGCAATGAACGCTTTTGATTCAGCTAGAATACGCTGACGTGCATCTACATGCGAAGCGAGAAGATGAAAAGGAACAGATCCTCTGATGTCACCGGAAGATATAGACTGGCCGGTATTATCAGGGGTCAAGGGTGACTTTGTTGGTATAAACCAGGGGTCTCAAACTCAATCTGCCTGGGGTCCGCATAAGTTAGAGCCCAGGTGAGGCTGGGCCGCATCAAGTAAGTACTCAAAAGAAAGTCCAGTATATGCTAATTAGCGCTTGCTATATGCTAATTGCCTAAACCCTGACCTCCCGCTGTCGCGAGCCCGACACGTTCTCTTTATACGCACTCTGAAGTTGTCGGGGACTCCTGCTGAGTTGTCGGGCGACCACTTCGCAGTTGTCGGGAGAAAATTTGGAGACAGCGGGCGGGGTTCCCGTTGTCGTAGTCCCGCTGTCGCCAGTCCCGATGTCGCGAAAAGCGTAGGGAGCTCATAACTTGCTCTGCGCTGCAGCCAAGGTTTGATTTTGCGCAAAGAGACTTTCCAGCATTTAGTAGGTGCCTTTATTTTACTCAAGCGCATCGTGGCCCAGGCCTTTATTGGAAGGAGGCCAGAATTAGATGCAGGCCTCTATTTCTATTTGAGCAAAACGGACTTACCAGTAGAATGAATAAAAACAAGATTTTGTGTCTATTTGAACCTATAAAATACTAGGTTCATTTATTGAGTAAGTACAGTTACCATAACATAACATATATTAACAAAAACGTAGCAAACATACCGGTAGTGCATTGTAAACACTTTGAAGTTAAAAACCATAAAAATCCTCCTCATCAGTTTCCTCCTCCTCTTCATCTCTCCCTGTAATCTCCTCATCAGTCGCGCAAGCCTCTACAACAAGTTCATTATTATACAGTTCCTCTTCGTCCTCCTCATGTTCCGCTGCGCGTCTGTTCTCTTCCTCGCGCAGGCAGGCATCAGTCAAGGGGGCAAACATTGCCCCCCTGTGGTACTTGCATGTTACTATCACAAGCATAATGTTGAGGCCTGCCCAGAGCAAGCTTGTTGACGCTGATAAGGACTCGTGTTAGTTGTGGATTATAATTGTTCAGATGAGGAGCATTCCAGCTGTCATTTAAGTATTTCACCATAATACGGTAAGCAACTGTTGCATGCTTTTAGCAGAGATTATTTAATTTTATAGCAAAGAAATCTAATGGTCTTTGCTTTTAGATTTTTGATTGGGCTACCATTGATGTAACGTTAAAAGCGGTATTAGCTGTACATGGGGGTACAGGATAATATATGGCTACAAGAATGACTGGAGGAGTGCAGGTCTGCGGAGTTGCATTTTGATTCGTAACTTTTATAATTAGAATTATATCGATATTTTAAGTGTTCTAATGAGAACAGTCTCATCTGTATATTTTTGCGTTCAATTATCCATTTAAAAACGTTGGTTCTAATAATAGCCCTAGTCTCTATTAGAGACCAGCCTTTATTTACCCCCGCCGACAGCAAGACCGGACCATGTTAGAGACCCGGCCGCTAATGGAATACAGGCCAATATAAGACGATTTACAGTATACCAGTTGCATGAAGAAATGCCAGAATCCGAGAGATAGCTTCAAAAGGAAATCAAAGGAATCCTTAAGATTCCTTTGAAGAAAAGAAAGCTTATTGAATTGTTATGTCAGACATGTTCTACAACTGTGACGTTTGCAAGGGAACTTTGTAAATTACTAGCAGAAAGAACCAGGTTCACAGTACTTTGGCTGACATGAAAGGCTGGAAACTCTGTCTCATCTTCATCTTTCCACAACTGACTTCAACTCTTGGAGGAGAGGACACAGTGGCAGAAGACATTGGTGTCCATCAACTGGCGCGATTAGTGAAGATGCTGACGTTAAAGGAGTGCGAAGACCTTCTGCTCACTCTCTCCCACCCTGAGAAAAATATATTCCATCAAATTGAACGCCTCTCACCAAAAAAAAATATTTTGGATCTTAAGCCCCGCTCCAAAAGAGACAGCTTGTCTTCATCTGAAGATCGTGAGGGTCAGTGCCCAGCAGCCCTCACAAAGTGGCTGCTGATGTACGGTGACCAGACCTACTATGACAGGTTCACACGCGCCTTGCAGCATATTGGCAGAACTGACATCGCCATTGAAGTGGGGAAGAATATCAATCAGGACAAAGTCTTAAACCTGAAGCGCTATGTGGATGGTTATCACAAATATGTGAGCTCTTTAAACATCCCGTCAGTACAATTGGATCCAAAACAAGATGCAGGTCAGAAGGTCAAGAAAAGAACTGTGAGGGATCTAAGTTGGCGTGACCTTGATCTGATTGTGGAGCGAGCTCCTGTTCGCCTGTACATGAAGGGACCCATGGATGTATTTCTGCCAATCTTGTATGGCTTCATGATGGGGTTTACAGGCACTTTGTTTGTAGGTGTCCTTATCTTCATTATTGTCAGCAGAAACAGCTGAGTCATCAACCAAGGGTCAAGATCTGCTCCAGCTGCAAGTACACAGTTTGAGAACACACGTTTTCTTAGAATAGAATTTAAAATCCTTACAAATTAGTTTGTAACTGTATTTTGGAACGTTTAAAACATTGTAGACTGACGTGTGTTCATGTGTTCACGTCAGCAGCTGTGTGTCTATTTACATAAAGAAAAGATTCATCTGTGTAAAATCAATTTCGGTCATTTGCTCAAAGTAAGATTTAGAGAAAAGTGTGTCTCACGCACACACACACACGCGCATCGCACGTGTTTGAAGTGTGTGTGTTTACGCACGGGATGAGTTTTGTCTTCAGTGTCCTCTCGGATCTTATCCACACATGTTCTAACGTACGTGGTGTATCATTGTTGTTTGTCACAGAATAATTCATGTTTGTCACTGTAGAAAAATTAATAATATTATTTTGAAACACTGTGATAAGTTTCAGAGCTTAATATTGCAGCGTCTCCACCTGACAAGAGTTTGCGGAGCGCTCCGCAAATTCTCACGGCAGCTAGAGAGTTTTCGCTGCGGTCCGTAAGGTTCCACGCCATGTAAATTTTTTATAAATGCCATCGTGTGCGTGAAAGCAAGCGTACGTCGTCTTTTGGTGCGTACGCACGGTTTATACATGAGGCCCCTGGTCTCTATCTTCTCTTTCCTCTTGTAAATGTGATGTTTGTAATCTGCTGAACTTGTTTCTGTGCATGTGACACCTACTGCAAGTCTGGTCAGAGGACAGAGGATGTCACTTGTACTGTGTTTGTGATGTTGGGTGACATAAATAAAAATCACTTGAACTGAATGTTACAATGAGTGGACATGACAGAGCATGGAACTCACTCACACACACACACATGAAGTTTTCACGACTTCAGGCGACATTACATTGACTTACATTCATTTTCTGGAGACTTACTCTAACCGTCGACCCGGAAGTAAGGAATTAACGCTGTTTTTGGTGTGTATCTGCGCCATTACCTCAGTTATGAAGCCCGAAAGTTTCAAAAATAAAACAGTTCAGCCACTGCTGGGGTCATAAGCTGCTAAGCATCTTCTGAAGGACTCGGCACCAAACTCAATCTGAAGGAAGGAGCAGTGTCAACTATCCATGATGGATTCTTAATGACAGAGATAAGTATTTCAAATGTTCATTAATTAGACTTGTGTGTGGTGCATGTTTGTTCTCCCGTGTAGTATGAGCTAACGCCGGCTAACAGCTAACTGCAACAAGTATGTTCATTGGCTGACAGTAACATTGGAGCATATTTCAGAGAGCTCATGAAAAGTGACTCTGGTATATTTAGTTTCTGAAGTAATTATCAGTGCCTTTATGCTTTTTCATGTAAACATTGCCATTACCGACGTTATTGAAGATACAGTAAACTATTAGTTATTCATATAAATCAACGAAAAATGATCCTCTGCTTCGTGTGTGTTGCTGGGATACATGTATCTTAACTTTTCATGTCTTTGAAATTATTTGTTGAATTTGCCAAATTTACATGATCCATAATAATGTTGTTTTTCTTATTTTTGGACAAATCTGACCTGGTTAATAACAAAGCAGATGTCATCAGTGGAGGCTTCAACAGCGTGGTCCTATGTTTCGCTCCTACAGTGGAATGTTATACTGGTGATGCACCTTATAATCAAGATTCTAAACTCATTGTCACATTCATTGTATAAATGAAGCAGCAGTCACATTAAATAGTAAGATACAGATTTTACTGTGCAAAACAATAACATAAGTTAAAGGTACAATATGTAGTATTTATGGGTTTATATAACCCAAAATCCACTTTTTTATACATATTATGTGCTCCTGCATTGTCTAGTCGCTGTATAATAGTTTTTGTTTCATTTTCGTAATGTTTCAAAAAGTCATGTAAAATAACATGGTCGCGGGCCGCGGTTGCATAGCCACTGTTAGCAGCGAGACGCCATGTTTCTACCGGAGCCTGTAAGGACAATCGCGAGAGAACAAAACAAGCGTCGCTTTACTTGTAGCGGAAGTCCCGCCTCCTCTCTCTCCGCTTCGTCTGCTACGGCCGCGGTAGCTCGCCCTCTCCCTCACCTCACGAACCTCATCTGCTGACACGGAGAAAGACAACGAGGACGACATTTGACCAGCTGCGGATACCGTAGCGCTCAGGGAAGGGAGGGGGTGAGCAGAGGAGCAGGTCTTTGTTGTAAATTTCCTAAAGACCTGCTCTTTAATTAATTAATTAATTAAAATATATATTGATATAGATATCACTCCCGCCATACATTGTATTTGTAAAAAAAAAATATAATTTAAATTTATTTGGAGCACCAACTATCGCTATGGAACTGGGAGGAAACTGTTCTCAACTGTTCTCATACACATGCTTGCCTTATTTATTCTTTACTACTGAGCAGTGCTCACTTTAGTGGGGGTCGTACCTATGTTCCCCGGGTCCTATGTTCCCCGTTTTCCCAAAAAAGGTCCTATGTTCCCCACTTTGTATGTGACAGGGGAACATGGGACCCTTTTTTTGAAAAAGGGTAGGTTTAGGGTTAGGGTTAGAGAAAGGGTCCCATGTTCCCCGGTCACATACAAAGCGAGGAACATAGGACCCGGGGAACATAGATACGGTCCCCTATAGTGGATACTCCGCTTTGTGGCCAAAAGGAGAAACCACACCTCTCTGTATGAGCACAGATACTATTTTGTGAGCTACACCGCTACACAGAACAATACATTTACAAAACTTGACATAATAACCTCACGAGAAAATAACTAATTTCCGTCCTGTTTTTGTTGTTTCTTTTATTTTGAAATAAGAGTTTGCAGTGCATCGTTGCATTGTCCATTTTAGTCGAGAGGCTTCTTTTAGTTGTAATATTTAATTTTTAAATGTTATATCCTGGCCATGCATACATTCATACTTCGCGTTGCTCTAAAATCCGGAGAAACTCACAACTTGTACTCTTGAGTACTTGAGTCTTTTTTCGCTGCGTGATTTTTTACTAATTATTTTCACGAGTACTTTTACTTCTACTTGAGTAATTATTATCTTAAAGTAACTACTTTTACTTGAGTCCATTTTTTGGCGACACTACCCACCTCTGTTTGTGACTGAATATTTGTTTTAAATGTAATATTTTATAGGACGACCTGGCTGATCTGCTGGTTCCTGTTTCAGTCACAGAGCGGACGTCGATGTATTAGGCAGCTGGATCAGGAAACTCTTGGCACACACAGGATGATATGATTTAACTGCGTAAAGGCGTACAGAAACGATCGTTCAGTCGAAGGTGCAGGATTCACTAAAACATACTTCTTATTGTATATGGGTTTCGCCAGCTATCACACAAAAGCTAACGGAGAAGCTAAAAACACAAGCTAACACACACTTCCGAGGGGTTTTCCTACTTGGAGGAAAAAAAAAGAGAGACACCCGTAGTGGACAACATTTCACATGCAAATGATGCCACACAGTGGCTGCAAGTGTGTACTGCAGGTGTGAACCAAACAACAAAAAAAACCCATTACAGAATACAACCACTTCCTCTCTTTCAAAAGCATTACTCACATAATAATAATTCAAATCAATAAGAAATTTACAACACAGGACGTGATGGCGACTTATACACTTCTACCCAAATACTCCCAGCAGCAGCAGACAAAGCTGTGATAACATCTGAGAAGAGAACCAGACAATAACAGTTAAATGCTGTTGTTGCTGTGTATGTTTTTGTAAATATTTTTGAAATATTCTTTCATTCATTCTTTGGTCCATATCGTATGATTTATTTTAATTGGCCTCTAATTTTGTTACATTACACTAATATTCTTCGTTAGATGTGATTCAGAATCTACTTGTGTAATGTTTTGCCTCTCAAAGACCCATGGTCTGCACAGCTGTAAATATTTTTGTACTCTTATTACTGTAAAATGATGAGTAAAACTCTAGTTACAGCCAGGAGTTGACAAAATGGAGGTATGTTTGAGTAGACTGAATTACGTAAAGATGCTGTCCATTCTGTATGATTCATCAATGTTTCCAAACGAACTGTTGAGGAATTCATTTTTTTCTCAACACTTAAATTACTACTAGTGGGCAAAATGTTAGATACTTTTTGTATCGCATTTTTTTGCGGCTAACTTGGCGAGTTGTGCAGCAGATGTTTCTCACCTCTGTGTGCAATGCTATGCAGAGACATCAGAAGAGACAGAGAATGTGATGTACAGAAAGTTCTGTTGCACATTTGATAGATTCAAGATGTATATTTGTCATTTCCTCACCTATCTATAAAGCAAGTTGCATTTGTGTGTGTCTGTCTGTGACAGGCATATCTCTCTGACCGTTAGATTGCCCTAAGATTTGGATATGCGTTGAGCATGGCCTGATGGTGTGCATCCTTGGTTTCTTTTGGAGGAATTTTAATTTTCACTGATTTATCATGCTGCACTTTCGCTGATTTATCACGCTAGACCAGGCAGGCAGCGGCTCATCAGCAGCAGCTGCGCTGTCTGGAGCAGGGAGGTGGGAGTGAAGAGGCTGTTCTCATGGTGGGTGCTACTTCTTTGCGGCTAACTTGGCGAACCTGTTTCCAAAGGTAAGCTAGCGAGGCTATGATTAACATTAGTGTAGGGCTAATATTATACAAACACTGTGCAACCTCTTTAGGCACAACGCAAATGTTAGGCACAAAGCTAGCTGTTTTGTCAGCGTGGTGTGGCTGACAGTCACAACATCTAGCTAATCGAAAAATGAAAACCTTTGTGTTGCGCCTAATGAGGTTGCACAGTGTTTGTATTATGTTAGCCTTTACTTTCTTTATCATGCATTACCATAACGGAAAAATCCACTATGAGAACTTCCTACGGGCACTGCACTATTAAAGGCAAATTAAATGACTTTTCAGTTCAATTACTTTACAGTCCCAGCAGCTAGCTATGAAAATGTGTGAAAAAGAACAACGTAAGTACAAAGCAGTGCAGAAACCAGTATCACTGTAGAAATCAGTAGACACTGTGTTGAGACGGCAGGGGAGACGAAAAAAACAATTGTACCCAAACAATGATCTCACATACATACATTCTTGTTTTTATGGTCAAAAACCTCCTAGATGTTGAAAATGTGCTGATTGTAAATGAGCTGAAGCTCTCGTCAGTCGCGCTTCATTTTCACATTTCAGTTTCAGACTGAAATCTCACCCCCAGAAGACATTGGCCAGCCAGAGTGAGCTTTCCCAACTGTCCTTTGACTGGCCAATACCTGGAAGTGACGTAATCAGCACACCAGCTCTCAGAAGCACAGCTCCCCCTCTGGAACAGTGGATGCACTGCTACTCATTATCAAAACATGGTTTTAACACTGTTTAAAGGACTCATATTATACCGTGTTTCTACAAGTGAACCTTGTTCCCTGGTGTCCTAATGAACATTGTCTGTGACAAGCTTTGGTCAAAATACCTTAAGATTGGAGCACCATAGCAGTTCAATCACTCTGCCAAAACAGCCCTGTTCAGAACGCTCTGTTTTGAGTGCCTGTCTCTTCAAATGCAAATGGGACACTGGGAACTAAAGCCCAATTTATACTTCTGCGTAAAGTGCTCTGCGTAGGCTACGTAGAGACTCTGCGTCGACGCAGAGACTGTCGAAGAGCCTCTGTGTCATCTCCGTCTGCACGGAATATTTTTTAAGTGTCCGTCACTCCGTCACGGGACTACGGAGACGGCAAGAGCTGCGATTGGTCCTCAGGACAGGCTGAGCTAAGCTGCTCTGTGCCGGCTCTCAGTGCGCTCCGGGCGTCCTGACAGAGGCGGAGCTGATCCCCGCCGATAACGCCGCTGCCGAACTATAAATACGTCATATCTTAACACACACAGCACATGTTTAGACCCTAAATGGCCAATTTCTCGCCTCAAATTATCTTAAAACTGCGTTCCGTGACACAGAAAAGTGAGAAACGGCCACTGTTTCAACAACAACAGTCTTTCGCTCTCTTTCTTTTTCGGACGCCATTGTTCACTGTAGCCAGAAGCACAACAACCTTGCGCAGCGACCCCTACTGATCGGGCGGGAAATTGCAGCGAGTGTCCGTCACCACGACGCAGAAGTATAAATGCTCGAGGCGTCTCCATGGTGACGCAGACGGATAACGCATTCGCAGTCGGAGAAGTATAATGTGGCCTTAAGTCAGCGTCACACAGGCTACTGGGAGCTAACAGCAGTTAGGAAAAGCCATCATTTAGTGACTCTAGCCGACACATTGCCGTCATGCCGTATATAATGTAACCACTGGATACGTAAATCCTCTGAGGCTGGAAGTTTGTGTAGAGCTCTGTGCTGCATTGTGCAGCCAAGAATAGAACACTTTGCGGACTTCCGCTCTTCTGTATACTATTTCCCTCGCCTGCACTCTTTTTTAGGGACAAATCAGGGGCTCTGCGAGACAACAATTTCATTGAATGTATCATTGTGACGTAGCAGTGAGTGCAAAGTCAACATCGCTTGCCTTATTTCCTGTACTTAGACTGAGGCTGACCACAAAAACATGAGTGAGTCATATTTTGTTCACACTTTGCAGACTCATAGTGCCTCCAGAGTCCCAAATATAAGTATTAAAACGATTAAAAAGATTGATTTTTGCATAATAATGTGCCCTTTTAGTTTTAAGGGGTGCCTAAATAACTAAAGAAATTCTCATCAGTCAGCCATACACAAATCAACCACGACATTGTAACAGGTAACTGGTTTGAATGTTGTGACATGTATACCACTGAAGGGCGTGTTTGTGCCCCCACTGAAGGAAACACACTGGTGTGTTTGGATGATGGCTGGCATTTAGAGGCTCTACTAAGTGGCACCTGG
Source organism: Microchirus variegatus (assembly GCF_963457635.1). Lineage (NCBI taxonomy): Eukaryota > Metazoa > Chordata > Actinopteri > Pleuronectiformes > Soleidae > Microchirus > Microchirus variegatus. Next base: position 16,237,989 of record NC_139820.1, on the reverse strand, counting down.
TCATTGCCAAAACAAGTAAAGCTCTCTCTCTCTTTGTGTGTGTGTGTGTGTGTGTGTGACAGAGAGAGAGAGAGAGAGAGAGAGAGAGAGAGAGAGAGAGCGAGAGATGTGTGCACACAGATGTTGGTGAGTGTGTTGCTGCTAAGTGCCACTGTATGACTGCCAAAAAAAACAAACTTAATGAGAAGCAGCTCCTGGGACAGAGAGAGTGAGCGGGAGCGAGAGAGGATACCCAGCCAGGCCAAACACACTGACCCTGCAGTCTCCCTCACATGGACTTAAAGGTTACACTGTTCTCCTCTCTCCTCCTCCTCTCTGCCTATAGTATGGCCATTACCTCCACACTCCCTCCTGCTATACACGCTCACCTTTCTATTTACAGCTGAGGTGTGAGGGCAAAAGGGGTGGACCAGAGGAAGGTGTATATACATATGTGTTCTTGTATTTGTTACCTCTTCAGGACATTTTCTGGCATACACACTTACCTTGTCAGAACCAGTAATCCTCATCTAGGCCAAAACCTTTTACTAATGAGGAAAAGTCTCATTGGCCTTAAGTTAAGGTTTGGTTGTTGTTGATGTTAAGATTAGTGTTAGGCATTAACTGGTTAGGGATAACACTTTGTTTATGTTGTCCAAATGAATAGCGGAATTCAAAGCGGTATCGTAAGAAGAATGGCTATACATAAAGGCTATACACATACATATACATCAGTAGGATTATTAGAATTTTAAACCGAATGTCAGCTATAGTTTAATCTATCCATTTTCTACCGCTTTATCCTCCACAGGAGGGTGACGGTGGGTGCAGGGCCACATAGAGTAAAACAACCATTCACTCTCACTCTCACACCTATAGTCACTTTAGAGTGACCAATTTACCCAACGCCCTTATTGCATGTTTTTGGACTGTGGGAGAAGTTGGAGAACCCGAAGAAAACCCACGCAGTTTAATCCATGACATCCATAATTTGCTTCCTTAACTACTCATTCTTTTTTAGGTGACAACTTTAAATTGAGTCTTGTTTCTGACATCCCTAACTTCCTTCATGTCAAGCAATACAGGTGCAAGCAAAAAAAAAAAATGTACACGAATTTGTAAAATGTCATAGAATTAAGCTGGCATCAAGTTTTTTCAGAGAGTGTTTGGTTGAGTTGATAAAATCAGTTGTTTCCTTGTTTTCAGTGAATGTCTTCAGCTGGTTCACAGCTCAGGCAAACCCTGTGCCCACTCAGCACTGACTATGTGTCAACACTTCACACAACCACACTACAAAAAAAACGTGTGTGCGTGCGTGTGTGACCTTTGTCAGGTCATACCCTGTCCATATCTCTCTTTTTGCTGTTTACCTTGGCAGCTGCTGGTCAATCAGGGTTCAGGTGTGAACTGTATCTGCATTTTGTTCCATATGTGTGTATGCGCCCGTGTGTGTGTGTGTGTGTGTGTGTGTGTGTGTGTGTGTGTGTGTGTGTGTGTGTGTGTGTGTGTGTGTGTGTGTGTGTGTGTGTGTGTGTGTGTGTGTGTGTGTGTGTGTGTGTGTGTGTAAAGTTCTTTGTGTGTGCATGTACAGTCAGCGTATGTTTGTGGATATGTGTGTGTGTGTCCAGTTATTTCTGACAGTCAGCACACTTGTTTATTTTTAGTCCTGAAAGACTTTGTGTGTATGAATATGCACGTCTGTGGGGATTTGTACACATCATGTGCATATGCATATGTGTGTACTGTGTATGCGTCGTGTGTGTGTGTGAGAGAGAGAGAGAGTGTGTGTGTGTGTGCGTGTGTGTGAGTATGTTTTGGCAGTGGACTAGCGTGCAGGTTAAGGAGGTTGTGATGAGTTTGTGTTTTCATGGCCGCTGGTGTGAAAGAGCAGTCAGAGCCGTGCTTCCCTCTAGAGAGAGGGAGTTTAATTTAGAAGAACAAGGCTCCTAACACATACTTTCGTGCCGCTGCATACCACCTCTTTGGCCTTCTCTCCACACCTCATCTGTCCCCTCTTCAGCTCTCTCAGCCACTCTATAAAACGTAAACCATCTCTCCATCTTCTCTTCCATCACGTCCAAACCTTTTTGTTTCTTTTGTCCCTCAAATGAAACAAAAAGCCTCCATATGAGTAATAGTCACTTGGAGTCACTCAAAACTCTTTTCCCTGCTAAGTTTGGTTCAGTCGTTACTGCGGCTGTTTTGCGTTTTGCCATTCCCAGAAATCACCTGTCAGTCAGACAGTGTGGTTAGCACTATGACGTCTTTCACCTTGGATTTTCTGTGGGTGGCACATGCTTCTGACAGCTGATGACTTTGTAAATGCCCACTTTTTTCCTGTTGTTTCATTCAAATCAACTGAAACAGCATGACACACAAACATCATATCCTCCCAACTTTTCCTGCTCGAGAGGTTGAAGGCATTCAGTATAAATAGTTTCAGCCGAGTCAAAACAAATTGTGTATCATATTTCAGGTTTTTTCTTTTTTCTATTGCAAGAAGCATAGGTAAATAACAATGAGGGAAATTATGTACATTTTGGTTCACACTTACTTCTGCTTCACATACAGTGTGAAGAGTTTTGAGAGAAATGCAGTTTCCAGTTTATCATATTGGCAACACCTATTTGTTTGGAGTTATAGCAGGCTAAGTACGTATGGGGAAACTGCGATGAAGTGAGCGCATTATCCTTGGCCTTATGTGAGTCTCCTGTAGAAGTCTGTGCCTCTGTGATTAATAATTTTTAATCTCTTCCCCCGTGAGCCAATTCCACGTACATTCCAAGTGACAACAATTAATGCCATGGCCATGTCTAAAATATGCCAAGAAATGTAAACTCGATGGTTGAGCTTGCCGTTTCAACTGGAAGGTTGTGAATTTGATTCCCAGCTCCACTAGTCCTCATGCTAATGTGTCCTTGAGTCAGACACTTAATTCCGACGTTGCTCATGATGGCTGTACCAGAAGAGTGTGAATGGGTATGTGAAAGATATGTGATAGAAAAATGTGCTTAACATAAATGGACTGTATGAATTGGTGAGTGAATGGGTGTGAACTTGTGAATGGCAAAAACTGTAGCGTAAAGAAGCTTTGACTGGTCAGACTAGAAAAACACTATATAAATACAGACAAGTTACCATTGTTTATTATTATTATTATTATTATATATTTCAATTGAACGTCCTTCCTCATTCTCTGATGATGGACTTTATACTGTATCACTCAAGCCATGAAATGTTGCCAAATGTACCTTTAAATACACCTTTCTAGATGCTTGAGATGTTTTTAAGCAAACACACTACATGTGAGTAGAGGGGGGGAAACATGTCACCGTGCTGGTGATAAAGTCCAATGTCTTTTCCTTTGTCCATATAGAGCAGCAGGTCTGGTTGTTGTCTGTAACGTTCAGCTGAAGTTGCTCTTGGCAGGATATTACTGTATTCCAGGGGAGAGCACTCTCCTGTAGTTGGAGGATAAATCCAGGTAAACCATTGGTATGCCACATGATAAATCTCTGGGCCAGGGGGCACACACACACACACACACACACACACACACACACACAACAATAACATGGGAGACGACCAGTGCTGTCAGGTGATTAGTTCTCACGTCATATGTGAGAGTGTTCTTCTGTTTCATCATAATGATTTTTTTTGTTTCTAAGGTGATAAATGTGTGGTGTTGGCCTCGTGCCTCACCACCTTCAGTGCTCGTCTTGTCTATTGTTTTTAGTGGCGCTGTGTGTCTGTCTGTCTGTCTGTGCTTCTGCACTTGCATTTGCCAATATGACCAACAGAGGCCGACAGAGGCTTGTTGCCTGAATGGGGTGAAGTCTGCCAGTTCTGATTATTTACTTTGCACAGAGGATTTGTTTTGGGCTCCTACACTCTAAACAATTATTCAAGGACCCAGTAAATGTGACAGTAATATTAAGGCATGCTCAGGGTGAGATTATTAAAAAAAAACAGAAGGGGGAATGTTTTTTTTTGTTTTTTTTTAATTCAAGGACATTTTACTGCAACTTGCCTAACTTGGCTCACCATGTTATTTAGGCCTTACATATGCGCCCGGTGTATATATGTAAGGCCTGCACTATCACTCTCAGGTGTTGGTTTCCTTGTTTTATTAGCGGGTCCTGTAAAAATAGGATGATATGCTACTCTCACAGATTTTCAAGTGCAAGCTACCAGCTATTTTCATTCAGAATGGGCTTTCGCAAATGGCTGAAAAACCAGACCGTTACCGTCGCTGGAGCCTGGCAGCAGCAGGAGAAGCTGAGGAGCACTTGTCGAGCTTTGGCAGGTGCTCCTCAGCAGCGGCAGCCACACTGTTTTATCTAAGCCTTAGATAAAAGAGTTGGGCTGCCGCTGCACAAGTTTTCTTTAACCCCTGGGACTGCCGTTAATGTACCATCAGTTAAGTTGCATCCATTGCTATGGGGGGGAGGAGGGGGGTCCTTGTCCAGAGATAGGGATAGGACACAAGGACAGCTCATAATACAGCAACAATGTTTACACACAAAATATACAGTACTCAACAAATGTTTAAGTTGTTTTTGAAAGAGCTCTTTATGTCATCAGACAAAGAGCTCTAATTATGTGCAGCAGCTATAAAAGGTAATTAATTAATTAATTAATTAATTAATTAATTAAAATCTGTTAAAATATGCCAATATTATTGTTATTATTAATAATACTATCACCTTTTGGGGTTGGAATGTCTCCTTTTCTGCAGCACCTTCACACTCAGACACAACAAACCAATTTCTACATAAAGCTGTTAAATTGGTCTGTCAGACAAGGGTGACATCTTGTGGTCAGACTTAAGCTTAGAGACATCCTTCATGTGCTGGACAAGCAGTCTCAGTTGGTCTTTTGGTAGTGGTGTTTAACAGCAGGTGATGATCTATCATGTTGCATTTATACCTTCCTCTGGATCCAAATGATTTAATTCCTCTATATTTAACATCCTTTGTCTACTTTTACAGGACTTTAAAGTACATGGTTAAAGCATATAGCAACAAAAAGATGGTGGCAAAATGTTTTGACAAAGAGAATAACTGGACCCTCGCAGGCAAGTGTGGAATAGTCAAAATGTGTCACAGCACCACAACATGGGCCGTCCCAATTGTCACATGAATCGCTTCTTTGAACTCTGCCAACAAATGTAGACGATGTTTGCCAAAAGAGATCCTAATCGCTGCTCTCAAGAGACATTACCAACCCCTGAAAATACCATTCACACCGCACCTTTGGCTGGAAGAAAGAATCTACTCAAACGTTTCCTCAGTGGTCATGCAGCTACAGTACTATTTGACTCTGGATCACATGTAAGCATCATTGACTCCTGGAGAGAGACGTTCATCCCCAATTACATAATGCAACCACTAGGAGAGCTTATTGATCCAGGAGAGAGCCTTGACTGCCTGTATGCTGCAAATAGAGAACCACTCTCATACAAAGGATGGGTGGAGCTGACAATCCAAATCTTGCAGTGTAGGTCCCATTCCCTCCACCTCTTCTGGGTTCCAATGTTCTCCAAGAGATGATTAATGCCTTTGCTTTGTTATCATCTGAACAACTCTAGACTATTTTAAGTGAGTCGTAGGCTTCGTTGACACGTGTGTGTCGCTTGAACATTAATTGTGTGTAACTGCAACATGTTGTTGCACATTTTAAGGTGGAGGCAGGTTTGGGAATGAAACCTAAACTTTTTCGCCCTGCCAAGTTTCAGGTTTCAGACCGAGTACTGAAGGCGCAGGGCTGGGCTCGATCAAACTCGCCACAACCCGTAGCACCCACCCCATCTCTCAAAAGGTGCCATGTTGACTAGCACCGAAAATAGTGGTTGTAGCCTACTTAAAAGCTCACAGGGCACTGTTGCACCGCATTGTTTTTTTTTGGTCGTGTGCAGGCTGTGAGTGAGTTATAGAGAATCAGACCGCGTTGGGTCTGGCAATTAGCATATTGTTGTTATTTGCATGTGTCATTTGCATATGTGGACATCATTCAAATGTGTCATATATGCTAGTTGTCAACTGTCGAAATGTCAACTAACAATATGATGTTTGTATAACTGATTTATGTAGTTAGTTTGGTAATTGTGGTGACATCCTATCTGCTATCACCAGTTTCTTTGCCTACAGAATTTTGATGATTCAGCAGTCAATCAAGAGGAGCCGGCAGCAGAGACGATGGCTCTGTACCTTGTGCATGATGAAGATGGACAAGTCAGGGAATTAGGGATCGTCACTGAGGGTTCCATCGTACTCAACCACCTTGGTGATCTCAGCAGCTACAAACACGTCTATAGCGCTAGTTATCACCATAGCACAAGTTGAATGAGAGAGTTACAGAAGAGATGTCTGTGTTAACTGAGATATTGTTGTAGTTATGTCTACGTCGTTATGATGCATGTGGAGATGCTTTGCTACTCACACAATATACAATGAACAAAAAACATAAACGCAACCCTTTTGTTTTTGCTCCTATTTTTCATGAGCTGAACTCAAAGATCTAAAAGATTTTTTATATACACAAAATCACCATTTCTCTCGAATATTGTTCACAAATCTGTCTAAATCTGTGTTAGTGAGAACTTCTCCTTTGCTGAGATAATCCATCCCACCTCACAGGTGTGGCATATCAAGATGCTGATTAAACAGCATGAATATTGCACAGGAGTGCCTTAAGCTGGCCACAATAAAAGGCCACTCTGAAATGTGCGTCCAGGAATTGTATACTGGACGCATGCAATTATCATTCTGCAACATGAGGTGATGGTCGTGGATGAATGGCACAACAATGGGCGTCAGGATCTTGTCACGGTATCTCTGTGCATTCAAAATGCCATCAATAAGATGCACCTGTGTTTGTCCATAACATACGCCTGCCCATACCATAACCCCCACCATGGGCCACTCGATCCACAACGTTGCCATCAGTAAACCGATCACCCACACGATGCCATACTGTCTGCCATCTGCCCTGAACAGTAAAAACCGGGATTCTTCCGTGAAGAGAACACCTCTCCAACGTGCCAGACGCTATCGAATGTGAGCATTTGATGTTTTCATTATTCTGAATTTATTCTTAGATGTAATTTCTGCACCACTTTGTCCATTTGTTGTTTTTTACAAATCTTCATGGCTAGCTGGTGGGACTGTAAAGTAAAACAGTAGTAATTTAGTAAATTTAGTAAATGTAATTTAATTTGCCTTTATGAGGAAATGACAAATACAAATCTTGAATCTATGAAATGTGTAACAACGTTTTCTACATCATGTTCTTGCTGTCTCTTCTGATGTGTCTCTTCCCCTTGATAATACAATTTATTTCATGCCAAAAACACAGCACTATTTATAAACAGGAGCCAGATGGAAAAATCCTGTAATTCCCATTTAAGTAGTAAAGCTCTTCTTTATCACATTGCTTTTCAGAAGATCAAAGATTTCTACCTCTGATAATTTCCAGCAGGCTGTGCACCGAGAGGTGCAATGCTGCCCTCCACAGTTCAAAGTTCCTCATCACAGTCTGAAGTTCTTAATAACTGTTCAAAGTTCTTAGTCTCATCTTCTTGTCCTTATTTATCAATACTCTGAAAAGAAAAGTGCCTTAATGGCAATATGACAATTCTTCTCAATATTAAAAACTGTTGAATCTACTACATGAAAAAAAGTCCACAATGGCACAGACCATCTGAGTGTCAAAGTAACATGCTAAGTAACATCCATCATGTTTATTATGTGCCTGCATCAAAGCTCCTCTTTTTACTTCAAAGACTTCTCTGGTGTCCCATGTCACCTGGAAGGAGTTCTTACATCTTTTTAAAAGCCCATTTATTTATTCTGCCTGGCAAAGCTCACTCATGCTCCACATCAGTTGGAACTCACACGGTTGCATTACTGCGCTCTTCTTGCAATTAGTTACTTAAAAAACGAATTATACATTTCATTCATTCTACCATGTCACTGCAAAAAATTATATCTTTCTTGATTGGTGATTGTTGTGGGGCACTCAGTCCTATGTACAAGCGATTGGTAGACAACATCTTTCCAGCAGACCAAAAGAATGGACTAGTAAAAGCCAACATGGAGAAGCTAACGTTTTATGCCTTATCAGTTCCAGAAGAGCTTGACTGTATTGGAGCTTACCTGTCTAAGAGAATGTCAAAGGATGTGGCTCGACAAAGATACAGGTATGTGTGCATAGCGATGGAAGCACTGGACCAGCTGCTGATGGCCTGTCGCTCTCAGAGCATCAACCTGTTTGTGGAGAGTTTCCTTAAGATGGTGCGTGAGGTTCTAGAGTCAGGCAAACCTAGCCTACAGATCCTAGGAACCAATTCATTTGTAAAGTTTGCTAACATACAAGAGGACAACCCATCCTACCACCGGTGTTACAATTTTTTTGTGTCACGCTTCAGTGACATGTGCCACTCTAACAACAAGGACCCTGATATCTGCTTCAAGATTCGCATGGCAGGTATCAAGGGTCTAAATGGAGTAGTGAGGAAGACGGTGAATGATGACCTACAGGCCAATATTTGGGATCCTGAGCTCATGAACAAGATTGTCCCATCTCTGCTTTTCAACCTGCAAAGTGGAGAATGTACACAGAACCACTCCCCTTTGCTGCTACAGATGTCAGAGAAAGAAAAGAGTGGCTTGGTGGAGTTGACAGAGTGTTGCTTTAGGGAGCTGCTGAGGCGAGCTGCCTATGGCAAAATCAAGAATGTTATCACACCCGTGCTAATACACTTAGATAACCATTCTCTATGGGAGGGGACAACCTTTCCAGTGCATTGCTTCAAAATCATTATGTACTCCATCCGATCTCAGCACTCACACTTGGTCATCCAGCAGCTTCTTGGTCACCTGGCTGCTCACAGCAAGAACTCAGCCACAGTGCGAGCTGGAATTATAGAGGTCTTGCTGGAAGCAGCTGCCATCGCAGCCAGCTGCTCTGTTGGGCTCACAGTGTTGGAGATTTTCAACACTTTGGTGCAGCAGCTTCAGTTGAGTGTTGACTATGAGTTGACAAGTGCATATGATGGCAGTATCAACATCAGAACTGAGAGCATCAAAGCTCATGAGGAGAGGCAGCTGCAGGAGGCTGTCATCCGTACCATCAGTTCATTTGCCAACACTTTGCCAGCATACCAGAGGTCAGAGGTCATGCTCTTCATTATAGGCAAAATCGCTGGTATTCACACATCCCTGCCATACACAGGCTCAGGGCCTGAGGGTGCCAGAATGATTCAAGTCATGTTACTTCAGACCTTAGTCCAGGTGACAGCAGGTTTCCAGACCACCAACATGCTGAAAACACAGCTAAGCTCCTACCTGGAGCCACTGCTGTCTGTGTCTCTCACCAAGGATCCAGAGGTGCAACTGTTGGCACTCCAAATACTTATTAGTCTCATCGATTGGCATGACAACAGGTCCAAGCTCCTCAGCATTAGCAGCATCCTGGACATATCTGTGCTGAAGATCAAAGTCGTCAAGTGTTCCAGACAAGATAACTTATTCATGAAAAGGCATGGCCAGCAGTTTTACCAACACATCTACTTGGCCTGCAAGGAGCAGAGCAATGACCGACAGCATTATGAGAGCCTTTTTGCTTTGTTTGCCATTTTGAGTGTGGAGCTGGCAAATCAAGAGGTGGTGCTGGACCTCATTCGCCTGACAGTTGCATTGCAGGACCTGGCACTTTCAACTGATGAGGATCTGTCTATTTACAATCGCTGTGCTATTCATTCCCTTGCTGCCGCTTACTTCAACCTTATTTGCCAGCTCACCACTATTCCAGCCTTTTGCAAGCATATACATGAGGTTATTAAGGTCAGAGAGATAAAAAGCCCTCACCTTTTACCCGAGGGTGTCTTCACTGCCAACCCCAAGCTGCCTACCTCACTGGAGAATGTAGAAGGGGATGGTTTATTTATCCAGTCTAAAATCACTGAGGTCCTTGGAGGTAGTGGTTACAACACAGAGAGACTTTCTATACCTTTCATTCCTCAGTACACAGATGATGATCATCTGTCCGTTGGTGAAACTGTCTCACAGGTGGAGTTACAGTCTAGAAGTAGTCCAGAGAAAGAAGAGAGGAGAGTGACAGAGGAGATCACATTTAAAGCCTTGAAAAATGTCATTGTGGGCTGTGCGGATATGGAGCAGCAGGACAACGAGTGGAGGAGACAAGTGATGGAGAGGTTTCAGAAGGCCCCCTTTACAGAAATAGCTGCACATTGTGGTCCAAGGGCCACACAATTGCAAAGTAGACTAAATAAAATCTTAGAGATTACAATTAGACCCCCACCCAGTCCTGCTGGAGCCATTTTATCAAGTCATGGCCAATGTCAAAGATCATCTGTACCTATCTACGACATGAAATTTCCTGACCTGTTTTTGTACTAAACCAGAAAGTCAACTGAGGTGTTAGCCTAACATAGTTAGAATAACTATTGTATACAAAGGAAAAAGACACTGTAAATGCATGTTCAAGGCATGTTGCTGTAGAGGTATGTTAACCACAGAATTTACAAGATATATTCTTATAGCAATAACCAATGTTGTATCCAGCACACTTTAAAACATTTTTTAACCATCTGAAATGACAATTATTTCACTCTGTACTGCAGAAGTGCCCATATTCACCATGTCATGACATAAAGCCAGCCTTCAGGCTGTCTACGCACAGTTGAAATGTACTTATGTTTTCCCACGGTTCAGTATGCATCACGGTTTTGGGGCCATGGTAACTATACGGTTTCGATATCTTAATATAAAACTACTCAGACTAGCAAAGGCAATATTGCATTGTAAAAATAATTAAAAGCACAGATATAACAGAGTGGCATGAACAGAGCAACGCAGTGCTGTGCTCATATCTCTGCTCCTGTGGATCTAAACACACAGCATTGTGTATTTTAATACATTTTGACGGGCTGAAACGTACCGAAATACCGTTGTTCGATGTTGCGTTTTGAACCGAACAGGGTGTACTAAGCGGTTCGGTAAAATATTGAATATTGTTCCATCCCTATTAGTAGTATAAGTCTACAGGGTCATTTCAGGCCACTTTGACATGTCACTTTCCACAGTCTGCAGGACCATTCACAATGTTATGCAGGATATGATGTATATTATGTAGAATGTGATTAATTACCCCAAACCAGGGGAGATGGAGCACTAAATAAATAAATAATAACAATTTCTATACATCTGTGCACCAATCTTAAGTTATTATTATTTTTATTCAGGCATTATTAAACATCAGTAGTCTTAAATTATAATAATATTTCTTCCTTAAATTATTATATTTGTCTTGTGCCAATCTGGTAGGGAATGTTTTACCAGTTTCACCAACTTACCGTAGGCCACATTATAATATATGGCTGAAAGTGTTGGAACCCCTGATTTTTGAAAAAGCTGAGAAGAGTGCACGAGAAGGGAAATGGCAGTTACGTCACAAAACAAGCGCGATTGACATTGAGACCAATAATGCATAGTAAAAAAAATACTCAAAACCACACATTTACAAAGAAAACAAACTACAAAATTACTCATTTAGAGAAAAAGCTTGTATTGTGGCCAACAACATACCTCAATAAAAATGGGAGTTCACACTGAAGGTGTGCTCGCTCACTGCATGATAATTTGTACATTTTATTTATTTTTATTTTTTTTTACCTGTCCTGTCCAGTACCTTGGGCATGTACTGTGGTTGACTATTAATTTGTACATTTTAGATGCCACTATCACTATCAAAATTAGCATGAACCAGGGCGAGCATTTACAATGATTCAGCTGACAACGAACTATGCATGCTCCATGGACTTAATCATAACATCTAACACATACAGTTTCATCTGCTGGAAAGTTCTACAACAGTTATTATTATTATTACATGGTTTCCCCCAGTGCATTATAAGCCTGGCGGGACGCACATTTAGGGATGCACTGATAATTAGGCGGCCGAAACACAGTGAGTACACTGTGGAACTGCACCTATTAAAGGTGAAGTAAGTAGTTTATAGTGACATCTAGAGGAGAGGCTGAAATTTACAACAAAGAACTGCTCCTCTGCTAACCCCCTCCCTTCCATGAGCGCTACGGTGTCCGCAGCCGGTCAAATGTCATCCTCGTTGTCTTTCTCCGTGAGGCGAGGGAGAGGGCGAGCTACCGCGGTCGTAGCAGACGAAGCGGAGAGAGAGGAGGCGGGACTTCCACTACAATTAAAGCGATGCTTGATTTGTTCTCTCGCGTTTGTCCTTACAGGCTCTGGTAGAAACATGGCGTCTCGCTGCTAACAATGGCAATGCAACCGCTGCCCGCGACCGTGTTATTTTACATGACTTTTTGAAACACTACAAAAAAAGGAAACAAAAACTATTATACAGCGACTAGACAATGCAGGAGCACATAATATGTATAAAAAGTGGATTTTGGGTTATATAAACCCATAAATACTACACAGTGTCCCTTTAAATGCTGGAAAGTCTCTTTGCGCTAAAGTGAAACTTGGCTGCATACGGAGCAGATTATGAACTCCCAGCAACATTCACTTCACCCCAGAGAACATTCTCTCTTTGAGCAGTTAACTAAAGACATCAGCTCATCTGATATTCCCTTAATTACAGCACTAAAGTGTCTTCTACACAAAGATTGAGACCACGGTGTGAAAAAAATGAAAAGTGCGATCTGCTTTTAAGTCTGTCACCACGTTTTATTAACATTTACCTGGATCCCCTGCACTTCATCGCGACTGTACGCAATCCTCATCATAAAGATGTAATGTTGTGTGAAGTGTTTTTGATAGGTTAGGGTTAGGTTTAACTGATGTCTAAAATACATGTTACTATTTGAAATCAGCATATTTCATGTCATAACTAATGTTGTCAGGTGGTGCAACCAATTTAAACCAATAAATGATAAGTAAAACCAAATGACCAAATGGTTTATAAATGTAATGTGTGTAGTTACTATACTGAATATATGAATTTGTGTATTTGTGTGATTATTTTCCTGTCTTTAAATGTAAAATTGGTTGTTAAGGATGCTTAAAACCTATACAGAGAGCAAAAATCTTAAATTATTGTAAAAAATAACCCCACAATGATAAAAAATAATAAGGTGAAGTAAACATCAAAAATGCTTTACCACGAGCTACAACTAGGAACTACGCTAACTACGGTAATGCAGATCTTCTTCCTCGATGGAATCCACATTGTTGGAACCCTTCAGCATCGTCACCAGGGATCTCAGGGTCTCAGGTGTTTCGCCCCTTAACCTGAACACCTCGCTTGACTGGGGCAGCGAAGACGGACTAGCCTTCGCCTGCAGAAGGGTTCCAACTGTGGGCTCTCTTTAGCCACAGCCAACTTGAGCTGGACTCGGCTGCTGTGGCTACGTCCCTGGTGGCTATCTTCAGCTGTTTGGGTTGCAGCCCCACCCTCTGCAGGAAGTAGCCCACTGATTTTGCGGGGAACCCCGCAAGTTTCCTCTTCAGGTCCACACTCAACTCCCAGTCTGAGGCTCCTTGCAGGGTGAGGGGTCGGATCGTGGCCACGGAGCTGGTCTTGACTCCTTGGGTCTTGACTCCTTCCCTCACAAAGTTTATGACTTTGGGAGGTTGGGCTTGCATGTTGTTGGCCTTAACTCGCTGCTATTCCACCCATTTAACAATTTCTGTAAGGACCTTGTCATGCCTCCATCTATACAGCCCTTCTGCCAATGCCTTTGGACAGCTGTTCAGAATGTGGTTCAGTGTGCATAAAGCTGCGCCAAACTGCTTGCAAGATGGGTCTTCATCTTTGCCCCAGATCTTCAGGTTTCTTGGGGTTGGCAGCAGGTCAGTCACCGAGCGCAAGAGAAAGCTCAACTTCCCTTGGGTCAGTCTGCCACAACTCCTTCCAAGACAGGTCGGTCCTGTGCCTGGTCCCACTGCGGCCATCTGCCCTGGGAGGCAAGTCCGATGGCTTTCACCTGGCGCTCCTCCTCTACTGCCTCTCAGACTCTCTGCATCACGACACCTCCTCTCGCTGTAGTGACCCAGGCCCAGTCGTCCCTTACATACCATGCCCATGATTTCCTGGTGCTTCCAGTGAGATTCCGCTTCCCTTACGGCTTGTTGGGGCTTCCACTTTCTGCCGCATTTGATGGTCTCGCTTGCATGTCTTACTTTTCCATCCTCAGACGAAAGGAGTGTACTAACTGCCCTTGCCTTGGCGGCTTTAAACTCCTCCATGACTAATGAAATTGGCAGAGGAAGCTTGGAGGTCTTGCTGTACAGGTTAATGATAAAAATAATAATGTTTATCTAATGTAGAGACCTTAAGGGATAGTTGCCAAATAATTGATTTTAATATAAATATCAGGAATGTATATATATTTTTATAAATATTTGGTTGTGCCACCTGACATATCTTTTTGTTGTGAAGTTAAAAATACTCTTAAAAAATGAGTTAAAACAGTTAGAATAGTTATTCAATATATGAGACATGTTCAAACACATTGTTCTGGACTCAGAAATATGCATTACATCTATTTTGAAAATACTTTTTAATACCTTTTTAGAAGCTTTATTCATCATTGACCTATAAACCATTCATGTGTTCACGAAACACAGTTAAAACACCGATGGATCAAACAGCAGGAGCAACACATTGAAAAGTGGCACTCGAGCGTCAGCGTGATTATGTAAACAAACAAAAAAAACGTGTCGGCTGGACAACGGAGAATCCACAGATTCCAGCGGTAGCCTTTTTATCACTCTACGACCAAGATTCACGGATCCAGCCCCAAAATAAGAGCAAAACAACTGACTTTCAAGAAATACAAGCAGAAATGTTGTCTTACCTTTGCTGTTTATGAAAACGAGTTATTTCCACCAGAACAAAACCACTTCTAATGAAGAACTACACTTTCCAGCATGCTTTGGGAACAAATCCCGGTCTGATTGATCATTACAGAGCGACATTAGATCGTTCTGATTAGAGAAGGGCGAATGTCCGCACAAATGTGTCATATGCATTTATGTCCTTTTGACTCGCTAATGAAGTGGTTCACACACATTTGGAGACCGGTGTTTGATTCCACCGGTTTTAAAAGAGCTGTCAATCACCCAAATTGACCAAGGTAAGCCAGAGCTATGGAGCTGCGTAACAGAAGATGCTGCACAGAGTTGTCATTACGCACCGCACAGGGAGCATCCATTTACAGCGATAGTTTTTTTTTTTCAAAATGTATTTAGTGACATCCATCCATTATCCATCCATTATCTACCGCTTTACCGCTTTAATTTTTATTGAAATGTGATGAAAACTGAGATGATTGTAATTTGATGTTGTCTAATTCTGAGAGATGTGTTTCCTGTAGTAAACAAATATCTGCATGGAGTGAGGTGAGATGATTAAATACTTTTCTTAGCCTGAGTACCTATGGCCACGCCACGGATGTTCCAGGAAACGAATATTACTGCTGACATGTTGGGTGACTTTTATCAAAAGGAGAGGGATTCATTATGCTGAGTGAGTGAATGTGTGTGTGTGTGTGTGTGTGTGTGTGTGTGTGTGTGTGTGTGTGTGTGTGTGTGTGTGTGTGTGTTTGCGCGTGAGCGAGTGTATGAGAGAGAGAGTAAATCTAGACAAGTGATTACAAAACAAAAAACGACATATGCAGTAAAGTTTACACACATACAGACAACAAACAAACGTATAACAATAGAGAACACAGAGAGCCCTGCATATCAGAGCCAGACGTTGGTGCGTGACTATTTATGATTGTCAACTTATCACTTATTGCAAACAATGGCGGGAAGGGGGCAGAGGTCTGTGTAGCGAGAGTGCATGTGTATGAGAGAGGAAAAGAGCGATAGTTTATTTACAGTAGTAAACTGCTGCAGTATAACTGTCCGTTTATGTAAAGTTTGTCCAGGCAAACTGCAAAAGAGAGATGACTTATTTTTAACTATTATTCCACCCACAAATATCATAATGGCAATCTATCTATTTAGGTAATCATACACTAAATACAAAGTCAGATTTGTCATACAAGTAGCTGCTGACCTTTTGCATTATGTGAAAGACTTGGTGTACATTAACAGTATATTACATTATTTTGTTAGATACTTTTATTTTTCTTTACTACTGTTTGATGATAAACTGTAGTCATAGTAATAAAGGTAAAACAGTTAATGGAAAATGTTCAATGTCCCAAACTTACAAATATGTATTGGTAAAACAATTGTGATTAATGGCACTGTAATGAAAAACAACACGTATTCCTTATACTGCTTGTTTCACACAAAACTGATTTAACATCTTTTCAAGGCCAATGACCACAAGTTCCTCTTTGTATGCAGCACAAGATAAGCTCAGTGACAACTGTTATATGTTGTGTATAAACAATATGTTGTGAAAGATTCTAACAACTGTTACACTGTAAGTTATTCACTTTGAATGTATTACAAATTATAATTGAAAGGTTGACGGGTTATTAACATTTAGAAAACCACTGACCATTACCTCACAATTTACTATGTAAAACAAGATAATAAGCGAACCTCAACAACTATGTGTTCAGTAACTTACCAAAAGACGCACTTGAAAGGAAAATAGTCTTCCTTCACACAAGGGACACTGCACTTGTTTCTGTGACAAAATTACATAAATAAAGTAATATTTACGTCACCTGCGTCATGACTTCCGGCGTCGTATGGGGCTACAGCTGTTGGATACTGTTGGAAAATGGTAGGGCAGAAAAAAAACGGAAGCGGAACACTACACTACACTACACTTTCACACTCGGGTTTGTTTTCCTGTGACACAGTAGCTACAGCTACGTGTAGCTACAGCCAACGGACTGGATTTGTTGACGTGAATCTCATTGTATTTAGCAACTTCTATACTTACCGGGTGAGTGCGACATTTATAGTGGAGGAAGTAAAGCGATTAGCTAACTTAAGTAGCCTGTCAGCTAATCTAGTATGGCAAAGATATGCTTGTTAGTCGAGTCTATTTTCCGAGATGAATGGCAGGCGTTCTGCAGCTGACTGGCTTAGATTTAAGTTTAAACACGGTGTACAATTATTATTAGTAGTAGGATTGCTGATTAACATACTGTCCCCACTGTGACTCTCAGTCTATTAGTGAGAATGGGATGCTACCGTTATCATAAGTATCGTGTTCTATCTGAGGGAAAATATGTTGAAGTATAACTACGGTTGGAGACGCGTAAGTTACTCAGAGGGAAGTTAGCTTGTATTGCTCATCTTCCGACGATGTTGTTTAAGTGATTTGCCTTGAAAACGTTGACATTTGAGCTAAATCACTGTTTTATATTTGTTTTTGTAACATCTAGAATTGTATTGGATCAGGTTCTGGGGAAAAAACAACGCCTTATCCTAATAAGCACAGGTTGTAATTGTAGTTGGCAACCAAAATACCTGTGACCGCACTGTTGTGTGTGAAGTTTACAGACCCAGAGACGCAAATATCCGGTGTTTTCTCTCATACCTCTCAGGTTGAGTGAGGACTGTTGCCATGGAGCCGGCCTGCCGCAAGGACAAGCCAAAGCTGAACTCCACCCCAACCAGAGGAGACAGAGCTAAACACAAATCTGCACAGCAAGAGCTCAAACAGAGACAGAGAGCTGAGGTGACTCAATTCAACATTACTCCTCATCTGTTTTTTTCATTTTTAATGATTGTTTAAGTCATGTGCCAACTATGCTTTTCTGCCTTCTTTTCTGTGTGTTTTTTTTATAGATCTATGCTTTGAACAAGGTGATGACAGAGTTGGAGCAGCAGCAGTTTGAGGCCTTTTGTAAACAAATGCAGTCACAGGGAGAATAGAGAGACCGGATTGCACTGCCTTCTCCTCTCATCTGGACCAGGACTTGTCAGCCCGTACGTACACTATCAGAGGACTTATAGGTATCAGCATCTGTAGCGAGGGATACAACAACAGGTGGACAGCACTGAGCTTGTCTGATTGTGTTTTTTGTGACCACTGTGATTTTATTATTGTAGGTTTATGACAGAATTACTTTACGAATTACGATACAAATACAAATCATATCAAGATTATTGTCAATATTTTGAGGTGGCCACCAATAAGTCAAAGAGAAATGTGAACAAACTGAATATATTACATTGCATTTAAGTTGAATTGTAGCAACTACAGCGAATTATCCTATCACACAGATTACTGCTGTCTTCCCAATTGATCAGAATAACAAATAGAAATCAAAAGACTTTAAGTGTCATGAAAGTACCAGATGAATAAAAGTAGTAGTATCTCTAAAATCGTCATAGTACCAGGGTTCCTACGCAGCATGGAAAAATATGGAATTTAATCTGAGTAATTTCCAGGTCTGGATAAGTATGGAAAAAGAGAAAAAAGTATGGAAACATGTTTGTGTTGTTTCCAGACTATTATCTCACTTTCTAAAATTAAATATATTAATATATACAAATCAAAACAAGTTACTAACCGAACATAGCCTACCTGTAGATGATATGAAACTAATCAAGCTGGCTGTAGAATGGTGTCGAGTTACCATGGTTACTGTTACTGACTGTGATTCTCATTTATTTATTGTGTCGTCGAGCCAGCCACCTATTGTCCGCCGCGACAGTGTCATGGGTTGATGCAAGTTTTCCGAGGGCTGGCTTCATGAAGAATGAGTGAAGGATGTTAAAACCATTTATTTACATAATAAGGATCTAACAATTGGTATTCACATGTTTAATATTGACTGAAAAATCCTCAGAGAAGTCTGGAAAAGTATGGAATTCTGAAATGGAAAATGTGTAGAAACTGTGTAGTACTCATCCTCTACATATCACTGACATTTACCTTTCTTTCACTGTCAACCCTTGTAATGTTTCAGTAATGCTTAAACTGAGCGTAAATATTGTCATTTGGGTAGTGTGTGTATTTTAATTTACATTTTACGAAAGTACATTTTAATCTACTTTTGCAGTATCCAACACTCACTTTAACACATGAAATGTCTATTAGGATAAGATCTACAAAAAGATTATCTTGTTTGGGCTAATAGAAGTATCTCATATACTGTATGTGGTCTTGAATGTAACATGCAAGTGTTGCAATGTCTAATGAACAACATAAATAGGTGTCAAATCAATTGATAAAAAACACCTGAGCCCTGAAAGTATAATAGAAAACAAGTTGTTGATTACTACTGAGCCAAGGTATGCCATACGCTCAGATAACTTTTTCAGTTTATATCAAGAATACTTGTGCAAGTTTAGCTTGAAAATGTACTTTAATAAACGTACCTTTTCTTGGGGGGGAATTCACAACTCCAATAAGCATCCCTATTTTAATGCAACATTTCAGAGTTAATGTTTCAGGTGGTTCTCAAATGCAACTGCCGGAACTGCCGTTTCCTGATATCTTGTGAGACAGAAGGTTGCACATTGAACTTTACATAAAACTGCACAATAGCACAGCAGTACCTGGCTGCAGAATGGGCAGGGTAAAGGCAAACCCTCTGTATAATACATCATTTGTGTATGTTTTGTATTTTGTAAATTACATTACATTACATGTTACATACAGTGGTATTTAACCAGTTTAGGCACCCCTGTAAATGTTCATGATTTTCCTTTATAAGTTATTGGTTGTTTGTGGTTGTTTGGATAAGAAATTTCATTTAAATATATATTTTTCAAATTAATAATTGCTCTACCACTCAATCGCTATTTCAACTTTTAATCAGTTTGAGTTTCTCGACTTTCAGCTTCTTAAATGTGAATATTTATTGTTTTGCGCTGTCTCAATTGCAGTTTGTTAAATTTAGCACGTATTGACGGTTTTGCATGTTTTGTCAGTTGCAGCTGACAAAATGTATGTGCATTATTCGTACATTTTTATTTAGGGGTCAGGGTTAATCTTAGACAAATTCTGCCTGTCTTTCATGCTGCTCGTTGAATTTTTAAGCCCTCCAAATGCAGTTTAAGTAAAAGAAAAAAACGCTGTCGGCTCTGTTTTTGTTTGAAAAACATGGGGCTGATGGAAAAGATGACGCAGTTATCCACATTCACTTCCTGGTTAGTATCCAGTGGCCATATCTATCTATCACATTTACTGATTTGTCAGATTCAGAAAACTTTATCCCAGAGGGGCAATTCAAAGGCGAGGAGCAGCACAATGAGGGACACAACAAGGACACAGAAGAAAAGTGCATTGGGACAGTCCGCATGTGTGGCCGAGTACACAATATGCGTATATACATATATACATCATTATACTGAGGACTGTGTATCAGCTCAGCGACTTCAGGGAATTCAGAGCGTTCAGGAGAACAGCCTGGGGAACAAATGTCGTTTTTCTCCTCTGGTCTGGGCAGCCATGCCATGAACCTGCTGTTCGTAGACAGCGATCAGGGAGCGAGTGAGCAGTCCGATAATCCTGGAACACACTCTGACTGTACTGAGAAGCCAGTTCTTCTCCTACGGGGTGATGGAATGGAACCAGCAGACCATGGAGAATGATAACAGATTCAATGAAGGTGTAAAAGAAGGTCAGTAGGATTTTATTGCTGACGGAGAAAGAGTTCATTTTCCTTAGTTGGTCACTGATTCTTGAAAAAACATTTCCCACTAAGAAAAGTGCCAATTCTGTTGTTAATTAATAACATTTACATGAATAAAAACAATCAAGGTTATAATCAGGGGGTCCTTCGCACATACTGTATGTAAGGTTCTTTTTATTTTTCATTTGTATTCATTTAAAGATTATATGCTGGCCCACTGCCTGCAAAATCAGTTGTCCTTAGAAGATAATCATTTCAACTTGATTAAAAAAAAAAGAAGTAATAATTGAATTGAATATTATCTTTACCACATATTACTATTATGTAGTATTACTACTACCTTGTAATATGTATTAAAAACTACAACAGTGAGTTTTGAACAACATCTACTATTATTTTGTGGTTGCTCAAAATGGGTCCCAAATATTCGTCACCACCGTCAGATATTATGCCCGCATGGGCTGACTATATATACTTGTACCCCTGAGGCCCATTTGTAACCCATATGGGCCCCACATGTACATGTTGGCTGGGTAGTTGTGTATGGAAAGGACATGGAAGAATATGACCTCATCTTCAGAAGGTCCTGGAGAGAGTCGAGTCCACTGGGCTCAAGCTCAACAAGGAAAAGTGCAAGTTCATACGGGAGCAGCTCAACTTCCTTTGCCAGGTGGTCAACGCCACTGTGCGAGCAAACTATCTGTAAATATGTGCCAAACTTGTCCACAGGCTTTGGATTTGTCAACATTGTTCATATGGATCAGTGTGACCTAACTCTAACCTTTAACAGCACAGCTATCTGGAGGGTTATGTGTCAGCGGTGGAGGCGGTAATCGAACCCACAACCTCCAAGTTGAAAGATGGAGCATTTTATGCTGCATATTTTGATGACAAAAAGTCACTTAAAGGGACAATGTGTAGTATTTATGGGTTTATATGACCCAAAATCCACTTTTTTATACATATTATGTGCTCCTGCATTGTCTAGTCGCTGTATAATAGTTTTTGTTACATTTTCGTAGTGTTTCAAAAAGTCATGTAAAATAACATGGTCGCGGGCCGCTGTTGCATTGCCACTGTTAGCAGCGAGACGCCATGTTTCTACCGGAGCCCGTGAGGACAAACGCGAGAGAACAAATCAAGCGTCGCTTTACTTGTAGCGGAAGTCCCGCCTCCTCTCTCTCCGCTTCGTCTGCAACGGCCGCGGTAGCTCGCCCTCTCCCTCACCTCACGAACCTCATCTGCTGACACGGAGAAAAACGACGAGGACGACATTTGACCGGCTGCGAACACCGTAGCGCTCAGGGAAGGGAGGGGGTGAGCAGAGGAGCAGTTCTTTGTTGTAAATTTCAGCCTCTCCTCTAGATGGCACTATAAACTACTTACTTTATTCATTTTCTGTTGATGATACATTTGCTTCGGTACATTAACATACTACCTTTAACACTCAAGAATAGTAATAAATATCAGATACTTTTAAGGCTTCTTTCAGAAACCGTAGAAGTATACAATTTTACTGATTGCTATCCACTTAGATTCCAAAAATTAACAAAACACTCCTGTTTTCTTTCATTTAGAACTTTATTGAAAATTGAAACAGGATTAAAGCACAATAATAAAAAGTTTTTTGTTCACAGTTTTTCATTAAAAAGACAGAAAATACAAAAAATAGCAAAAATGCTGTAACTTTCATCATCTCTTAACGTTCAAAACGTTCTACCTCTTGATCACTTTTATTCCACAAGTTGCAACATGAAAGTGTGTGTGTGTGTGTGTGTGTGTGTGTCTGTGTCTGTGTCTGTGTCTGTGTCTGTGTCTGTGTGTGTGTGTGTCTGTGACCACAGCTGTTTGGTGGACGGACAGAATATGGCTAAGGAGTGACTTGGCCTGTCATATTGGCTCACTCTTCTTGAACAGGCTGAATAGGTTTTTCCAAGATAATCCCACAGGGATTTTCTAGATCTGTGTGAGGGTCCCAGCTCTCCTCCCTGATGCCCTTCACCATGCCTTCCTGCTGAGAAAAAAGTTGAACACAGTGTAAGCTTTTAAGGAAACAAACAACTTTGTTTTATGCCTCGTGCAGACTGTGAGATTTCAGCAATCTTATAAGATCACAATAAATCACACTGTTTGACACACTTCCTAGGCCTGATCCACAGCTCAAACTCAAATGACCGGGGGCCAATGAGCATGTAAATCTACGACATGAGGTCAAAAACATATCACCATAGTCTATCATCTATAATCAAAATAATGTGGAATAATATTTTAGACTTTCAACATAAAAGTGTTTATTTTGGTATGGAACGATCGACGAAATGAAACGACTGCATAATGTATACCGCAGAAAGAGCCCGTCTACTTCTCTGTGCTCAGCCGAGCGGTTTCCGTCTTGTGATTGGTCAGCTACTGTTAGGACCCCAGGGCCCTTTCTCAATACCTATGTACTTGCATACTTGGACGACTGGAGTACATACTCGCCAAGTACAGGAGTACACAAGTACGAACTCTTCAATTGGAACAGCAGTGTGCTTCCTTGTTCTACTGTTTGAATGGCGGGAGGCACCAAATGCTTAAGCCTCATTACCGCCACCTACAGAGTGTTGATAAATGAACATATAAAATACTTTTCATGAATGCATATTTGATCATTTTGAATTAACATGTTTATCACAGCTAATTAAGTACTTGTATGTATGTATGTATGTAAATGTATATATATATAGTACATATATGTATAAACAGAAACATAATGTAGAGGCCTAAACAACAGCTCAGGAGGAAAATGTACAGCAGCAGCAGCAGAAGGGTGTTACAGGTAACAAAGTACCACAGAAAACACAAACCTCCTGACTTTCAGCAGGCACCAGGATGCCATCTCCCTGTTCAAACTGGAGCAGGCCATCTTCAGATGCTGCATGGCTCTCTAATGCCTTCCCCTGGTGGAAAAAACACACAGTACATCAAGGCCAGACTCCAATATCTCCTCCAGACTGGACTACTGCAATGCACCACTCATCACTATTTGTGGCAAAAATATTCAAACACTCCAGTACATTCAGAACAGTGCTGCCAGGAACCTGATGAGAGTCCATAAACAGTAGCACATCACCACCATCCTCCACTAACCCCCCATGCCTCACAGATTTTCTCACCCCCTCAGCACGATTCCTCCGCTCTTCCAACCCTTACTGTTCCCCAACCCCCTCAGTAGCAGTGGATCAACAAATCCTGTGTACCGTGAGGATTTTCAATAAGAAGTCAATAAAGTCGCAGATTCAGCTGCTTTACATATTCAATTATCATCACTTGTCATTGCCATTTGATATGTCATTATATTGATTAAAGTATCATGGGTTACCTTGTGTAGGAAACCAGGTGACTTGTTGGACATGGAGTCA
Source organism: Microchirus variegatus (assembly GCF_963457635.1). Classification (NCBI taxonomy): domain Eukaryota; kingdom Metazoa; phylum Chordata; class Actinopteri; order Pleuronectiformes; family Soleidae; genus Microchirus; species Microchirus variegatus. Next base: position 16,214,039 of record NC_139820.1, on the reverse strand, counting down.
TGTCTTGATTCTGACGTTTCCTGGTCGAGTGTTGTTTCCTCTGCCTCTTGCTGCTGCTCAACAGGGAGGAGAGTGGGTCTGTCTGTGCAGCGGAAGGAGAGTCGAGGTGCAGGGACTGGTGGGGGTTTGGGTTTAGGCTCCGCTGATGGAGATTCACTAACACTCTTTGGCTCAGGAGTGTGTAGGACGTCGTTGTCTGCAGAGTCAGATGGATCGGACACTTGCTGGCTCACACCCTCTGACTTTGGGACTCCAACCTCAGAGTCATGTGACTGGTTCACAGCAATCTCTGCTTCAGCATCAGCCACTACCTCATTCTCCTTCCCCTCCTCATCAGCCTCTTCAGGACTTTGACCCTCTGTGCTCCCGTCACTGGCGTTCTCGTCGTCACACACCGATTGCCTCTTGGGTGTGTTGGTGCTGCTGGAACTGAGGTCAGATTCTGATGAGTTGATGTCTTTGGTTGAGACTCTGCTCTCCTGTGGTTGTGTGTTTTCTTCAGAAATGCCTTCAGTTTGCTGAGCAGGAGAAGAGGACGCCTCGTCTTTCTCATTTCCATTTTGGGTGGAGGAATAGATGGAGATGTGGTCCGCAGGGAAGGCAGTATTGCAGGGGATGGGATTGGAGATAACCAGGGACTTTCTCTTCTTTGACTTGCCTGATGTGCTATTTGAAGAAAAACAACGTTTTTGTTCTCAACACATTTTTGTAAATCTTACAGAAAGGAGATTGGTCACATTAGCATATACAGTGTTATGCAAAAGATTGGGCACCCCCATTTTCATGATTTTCCTTTATAAATCATTGGTTGTTTTAAACAAGAAATGTCAGTTAAATATATCATATAGGAGACAAACAGTGATATTTGAGAAGTGAAATGAAGTTTATGAGATTTACAGAAAGTGTGCAATAATTATTCTTGCACACTTTCTGTAAATCATATAAACTTTATTTCACTTCTCAAATAGGGACAGAGGATGTTAACAACCCTGTGAAGTCCCGTGAGACAAACTATGTTTTGTAAACTGTGGGCTAGACAAATAAAGATTGATTGATTGATCTCAGATATAACTACTGTGTCTTTTCCTCAAGGTGTCCATTTATTCTCATGTCCTGCTCTCTTTCGGCCGCTAAATAATTCATCCATTTGTTGTTCATAAACTCTGGAGAAAGTTTACGATGATGAAGTCTGCTAGCGTTCATGCTAACTTGTTAGCGCTAGCTTAAATGCTAATGCTAGCGAGTCCACTCACATAGCAGAAGTGAGATCAGTGTCGGCCTCTGTCTTTGTTAAGAAGTACAGCTACAATTTAGTTCTTCTGCGTTTTTCTTTGTCCATCTTTATTCAACGGTAAACACAGAAGCAGTGAGGAGCCTCCGCTGCATATTAACTAGCCATGTGTTTTTACGAGCAGCTGATTGGCGGAATAAAGACCCACAATACTGTGATATGAAGCATATAGTGGCTTCTTCAAACTTCAACTTGCACAATTAGAAGAAAAACAAAAAAAAACATAATTTTGAAAAAAGAAATAAACATTTTTTCTTTGTTTACTCGGTTTGCACTAGGCCAACTTGTTCCCCCTTTTGCTGTAGCGGGCCACATATTTGCAACACCATGTCTTACCTGTTTAGACCTTTGATGATGAAAGCTTTTCCTGAGTGTTGAGTCTCCAGTTTCTTCATCACATTGTAAAGCTCTCGGTTAAGCTGAAAAACAAAGTACAAGATAAGCAATTTAAACTTGCAATGTTGAAATCATTAAATCTGATGTAAAAGTGTAGTCACAGCAAATATCATATACACAGTCATATACACTAATAATAATAGAGTGATGACATGCGTAATCTCTTACCACACTCATTTCCTTATAGAAGATGTCTCTCAGGTTTGAGATGTTTTGGAACACCGTCACGTAGCAACCTGTACGGCTACAGAAACATAGACAGCGGCTCAGTTTATCAACGCCAATACATTTCAACACTCCTATTACATTCATGACCTGTTAACTTCAGGATGTGACCGGCTTAAGGCGACTCTCTGGATTTTACAATTAACTCTGTTTTTTTGGTGCGTATCTGCGCCATTACCTCATTTATGAAGCCTCATTTATGTAGACAGTAGGCTTGTGCGCCCCCTGTATTTAATGTGTTTTCCATTCGGAATTATTATTTCCATGTAAACTCGAAGGAGAATAATTTAATTCCAAACAATTAATTTGGAATTAAAAAACATCATGTAAACGTGGACAGTGGTTTGTCGGATTAAATAGTTAAAATTAATTGATTAATGAGTGTTATTGTCATTTAAAACACTACCCAAAATATTTTAAAACACCAAATAACTAATACAGTTAGAGGCAAATTCTGTGCCCTGTGATTATTTAATGATAAAATTAAAAAATGGAATAATGGAATTGATGGTATCAATGCAGCATTCCAATTACATCTTAGTCAGAAGTCAGTGTTATTGTATGCCTGCACAGAATACAGTATATCCTGTGCTGAGCCCAAACCAAAAAGAAATATGAGTTGTGTTCCAATAGCATGAATTGGAACATTTTATAATTTCAAACAACATGCAAGTTGCAAACAACATGCAAAAATGTTTTTATTTTCAGTCCAAAAATATAACAAGAAAGTGGATATTTCACCTGAGGTCATGATCCTCACTCACATACCTCTGATAGAGACCAGGCAGCTCCTCCCTGAGCTCATTATTTATTTCTTCAAAGACGTTCTGGGCCTTGTTAAACTCCTCTTCTGCCTGTTATGGAGAATTTGAAACTTTGAAAAAAAAACACAGCTGAAGCCTCAACACTTCTCGTTAAGACTCTGTACTCAGAGCCAGAGTATGACCTATGTTGCTAAAAACCAGTACACCGTATCAAAATTTGTTTCATAATTTCATTCACACTACACCGGCTGACAGAAATTACATTTTGATTCCTATGTGTATTTTGTACACATGACTTTGACTGAGACTGATGTCCTGCAATGCATTTGTTGGAAATCACGAGATTCCACCCACTACCTGCAATCCTAACCACACCCCTAAGTTATAAGCCCAGCCCTAAAGAACATTGGCCTCTCCGTCAAAACCATTTCAAGGTAACAAAAACTCTGCTCCTGCAAGTTAAAATGGACCCCTTTGCATGTTTGTTATGGTTATTCTTTTGATATACATTACTTGAATATTCATATTGTTTTATCCTTGATAGAGTCCTGTGTTTTAAGACCTAATCAAGGCCATAGAGTTTGTATATAGTTTGTAGATTCATACTATCCCTTTATCTGTGTAGGAAAATCATCTATTATCCATCATCATCATCAATCATCTAGCATCCCAAAACCAGCTCCTCTTAGACCAATATCGATGTCTACAATAAACTGTTGAAACAGCTTTCTGGATCCCCAGTTTAAATGTGCACACCACATCAGATGTTCTGTGAACTAGCGACACCAGTCTCGATGTAGTTTTTACACTAATGTTAAAGCTACCTTTGCTATTTTGCCATCATCCTTTTTCTTGGCATTCTGCAGCGCCTCCAGGTGGTGACGCGCCGAGTCGTAGTCAACCAGCTTGCGACCACGTTTAGCAACTCGCTCCTGAAAAAAAAGATCATTAGTCCAATGGAGTCACAGCATCAATAAGCTTCATTAACAACATGTATCATGTCACCACTTATCGACAGAAATCTGATGAGTATCTAAAAGTTTAAAAGTGTCTCGTTACCTTCACCTCAGGAAACTGGCTCGTGTAGTTCTCCATTGTTCGAACAATCTGGTCACTCAGTTTCTCCTCATAGTCATTCCACAGCATGTCTTCACTCTAAGAGACACAGCTGGTGTCAGATGACTGCAACAGTAACAGGTCTTTTAACTGCTGGACAACTTTAACCACAGCCACATCACTTTGAACAGTTGCACGAAAAACGTCATGACCATCAGTGTACGATCATGAAACACTTAATTCAATCCATTTAATTACCACCCCACAACTTTCAACAAATCAAAGCCTTGTTCCAAATAAACATATCATTTCTTTTTTACATTACATGTAAATGTAGCGGTGGTGTCCAGAAAACGATGTTGCAGATAACTGGAAAACCTTCTGGGGAAAACCTGGTCTTATGAGGAGGGACCGGAAACCTGACTCATTTTATTAGACACTCAAACCCCTAACACTCCAGAGTTGAGACCAGGAAAACAGAGTTGTCACCCCCAGCACCACAGTCTTACAAAAGTGAATTTCAAAATACTTCAATAAAATGTGGACTATTAAATATCAGGTCCCTTTCCTCAAAGTCACTCTTAGTCAACAATTCAATTGCAGATAATCACATTGGTCTGTTTTTCTGGGAATATGCAAGTTTAAATGAATCCATTCCTACTCATATTAATGCAGACATTCCACGTAGCACAGGTCGCGGAGGAGGGGTTGTAACAACACCGCATTATGTAATAATGTAATACATTTGCACTCCATTATACTCCATTGAATAAACTTCTTGAACGCATTATGTAATAAATGTTGCCGCATTATGTAAGTTATGACATATTGCGGTTGTTACTACATAATGCGGGTGTTGCGATTTCTTTTTTTAGCAAAATGTAACAATTGGTGCATTATGTAATAACCAACAGAAATTGACATTACCACAGCAAAATAATGTGTATTTTACTGACAAGATGTCTTAATTTTTTTCAGTGACTCTGGAATAAGATGATCATAATTTAATGAGGAAGTTGAAGATGTCAGAATACCGCAGGTATCAAGAATGTTCAACCCATTCATTTTAGCTGCATCTGAGAATGCTGACATGGTGGTTCATAAAAACCCAGTCATGTGATGTCCAAAGATCTGTCAATTTTTTTTGATGTTCAACTCTTTTTAGATTAGTAACCATGCTAACGGATGTGAAGTTTGTTCAGTCAGTCAAATTTCCTGATGACATTAACCCACTGACGCCGGGAAAGTATTGCCGCACTTCTACCATTGACGCCGGTAGAGCGGATACGTAAATTTTCGGGGGTATCAGGGTTCCTCGCCACATTGTTTTGAAATTACTTTGTGCGAACATGGAGTTTTACAGCGGAAATATTTCTGAAGGCAGTGATTTTGAGGAGTTTCGTCTTCGATGACGTCATCGCTGATAATTTCGAATGCGCTGAACAAATCGACCGGGATTTATGGTTAAGACATAATTATTTTTGAAGATGACGAGGTCGGCGATAATGACGATAAATACCACCATCATCGACGGAATGTTTACAACCGCGCACCAGGGGTGACAGTGGATTTACCTGCAGATGCCACAGTGCTGTAAACATCATCACCGTCACATGTGAAGCAGACTGTTACAGTCATTACATGCTGTTCTTGTTCTTCACACTCCATCAGGCCCAAATCAAGGCACTGACACAAGTTGATAACTTTATTTTCTTACTGTTTTTAATTTTTTAATTGAAAGTGAAAATTCACTTTAATTGTACATTTTTGTATCTAAATAAACTAAATTTCACAGGAAAGCCACAGGTGTGAGCTCTCAAATACTTTTTGAATTGTGTTCCTATATCTGCTACAGAGGCCGAGAAATCAGTCATTTAGTAGGCATTGAAGCTCAGGTTTTAGAGACATTTTTTCCAGGCGCTTCAAGCCTTAATGGGTTAAATGATTTCATCAGGTTATTTACCTTGTTGACTGGCTCTCAGATTATCGCTGGAGCAAATCGTGAACCTACCTCTGTGATGACAGTGAGGTCCTCCGCTCCGTTCCAATCAGATTCGTAGATGTCTCCCAGCGTCTGGGACAGTCGCTTTGATGTCTCATGCACAGCTGTGGAAAATTCAGATGTTGTAAGCAGCAAAACAGAACAAAATAGACTAACACTCATTACATAATCATGACTCCACATGCATCAACCTTTTTCAGCATGCAGAGACCTTTGGTGGTATTGTTTAGAGGTTTGTGACACCCACGTCAAGAGGGTCGGCACAAAACTGGTTTCCTGACTGGAGTCCACAATGCAGGAGTAAAAGCCAGAAACAAAGAAGCCTATTTTTGAACATGAATCACGTGTGCATTGCTGTGTGTGCAACTTTTTAAGAGCAGCTCTTTTGGAATGACACAGAATTGCAAAATAGTCAAACACAGACTCAAGAATAGAAGAAATTCACTTCCCTATTATTCCTTACTCTACTGAGCAAAACTGTTGTAAATGGAAAATGGAATTGGACTCAAATTCAGGTCTATTAAGATGCTACGCTTCAACTGGATAATACACAGCAGAATTACACATCAGTCAGCATCTGCCTATTTGGATGGACAGGGTTTGCCCCAGAAAAGCTGCTAAGCCCGGTGGTAGGACCTCTTGGGCAGCGCACCGGCAGACCACAGCGTTTTTGTAAAAAAAAAAAAAAAACCTTTAAATTATGACTATTATGTGTTACAAATATTTTTAATTAACTGAGTCTAATGATTCAGTTCACCCAAAACAACTGCTTTACAAGCCACTAGTTACTAATTTGTGTGTGTCTCATGCAAAACGAAATCACAGCACTTTCATGCAGCTTGCAGTGATGACCAAGTAATCATTTACAGTTACTAGTTCATTCTCCCAAAAGTAACTGAATTGGTTACTGAGTTACAAATTATAAAAGTAGCTAGTTACTAGGGAAAGTAACTATTGCGTTACATTCAAGTACATTTTAAATGCTCAAAGATTTTGGACCTCACCTCCACCCACTCTTTAACAGAACTTAAAATTCATGTGCATCTTCAATTATTTATGGTAAATCTGAACATTATAATGAAATGGACACTTAATACAATACATTACTAACAGAAACAGTCTACACAAATCTAAACTATTGTAATTTTGCTATGGGATGAAGTGAGTCTCACATACCTGGCTACCAGTTTGTTAAGCAAAACGTGTGGGGCTGGAAAATCAAGCTTCAGTTGTTTTGATTGTGTGGCACGGTCTTCGTCTCCTTTGGTGTTAATGACCACTCATTTCGTGGAAGCGCATCGCGTTCAAATATGTTTGTCTGATCCGTTTAAGTGATGTGTGTGCATGCGTGTTGCTTGTGTGTGTGCTGGGCTGGGCACTGTTGTCATGGAGATTGATTTGAGTGACATGCAAAGGAGGGAAATAGAGATTGATATGGAGACGCTGGAGAACAGGCTTTTAGCCAGTACTGAAAATAATAAGAAATTAGACGCCCTACTTTTAGACAGGACATCCTAAAGACGCCCTATTTTTTCCTCCATTTGTTGTTCCCTTAATTGCAGCGCTAAAGGTCTTCTTCCCAAAGATTGAGACCACGGAGTGAAAACAATGAAAAGTGTGCTTTTGAGAATCTGTCAACACGTTTTACTAAGATCTACTCTGATCTCCTGTATTTCATCACGACTGTACTCGATTCTCGTCATAAAGATCATTATGTATGTGTCATATATGGATATGTGGATATAACTGAGCATAGAGAAATGATCCAGTCTGCGTTGGATCATATGGTTTTACATGCCATTATGTATACACACAATATACAATAAACACTATGTGGGCAGGCAAAGTGATGTTTGTCCATGTATCTACACGGTAAATTAAGAAACGGGAAAGTAAAGTAATACGTAGTGAAGTTACTTTTCAAATCCAGTAACTAGTAAAGTAATCTCATTACACTTTACAGAAGTAACTAGTAGCTAATTACTTTTTTTGACTAACTACCCCAACACTGGCCACGATGCTTGCTTTCGTTTGTGTGTCAACACCCACCAACTCTGCCTCTGATTGGCTTACAATGAAATCTTACTCTACCTCAGCCAATCATCATCACTTATTTGGTTGTCTCATGCAGAAGAACTGTAAAAAACAAAAGGAAAAAAAAATGCCTCTCCATTTAGATATCTAGTTGGTCTGATAAAAACAGTATAATAATTAAAGTAACGCGCCACATTTTTGGGCAGTAACAGTAATGGTGTTATTATAATTGAAACAGTAATTAATTAGATTGCTTGTTATTGAAAAAAGTAACGCTGTTACCTTTTAACGCCAATACTCTCATCACTGGTGATGACTACCCCCACAATGAGCAGGTACTATAGTAAAACGAACTAAACCGTGACATGCCGAAGTGAGGCATGCCGGGACTATGTAGTGAAAAAGTGTCATACCTTGCAACCATACTGTGTTTTGTGTGTGTGTCATGTGTCTGTGCTGCACATGCTGTAAAAACCTACCTTTCACCGCTGTGTGGTACGCTTTTACATCTTTGAACAACCTGATTCCATCGATCTGTGTGCAGAAGCAAACAACAAAAACAAGTTTTGTTTGGTGACACAGTCCCACTTCAACTGTGCACAATTGATGCTGCATATAATTCGATACTACAATTAAATATAGTCCGTTCACTGTGGAATTCAGATGGAATCACAAAACATTTAATGTTAGTGTCAAAGTGAAAGTTGCATTGTGTCAGACCCTGGACTTCCTTCCTCTTTCCCTACACTATGGTATGTGCTATAGCTGAAACATGCCTCTACATGAAACACTGAACAAACCTTGAACAACCTTAAAATACATTTGTAACATTAGCCTAACATAAGAGAGTGAAGCGATCTTGATGGAACACTAGACAATGTTAAACATGGAAAAAAGTAATCTTTCGCCCATTACACAACAAACTCGATCTAAAGTTTTCAAACATTAACACATACAGTTGTGCTTTACATACCTAGACAGAATTTATGATTTCTTGACCATTTGTCAGAGAATATGAATAACAAAAACTTTTCTTTAACTCATTGCTAGTTGTTGGCTGAAGCTATTCATTGTCAAATAACCGTTTACTCTTTTTTGACAGGAAGAATGGGCAGCTTTACCATCTGAGAAGATAAAGAGCCTCATCCACAACTACCACAAAAGACTTCAAGCTGTCATTGATGTTAAAGGGGGCAATACACACTATTAAGAACTGGAGTATTCAAACTTTTGATCAGGATCATTTGGGTAGTTTGTGTTGTGATTATGATTTAAAAAGAGTAAACACAGTTGTTTGACAATAAATGGCTTCAGCCAACCAATAACCATGAGTGAAAGAAAAGTTTTTGGCAGGAGTAGCAGTAAAGACGGGCAGGAAATGGAGAGTGGAGGTAGCAGTGGAGCAGGCAGAGTCTCGACTACGCCACAGAGTCCTGGTGGGAACAGTGGCCAAAGGCAGGGCCGGACTAGGAACCATCGCACCTCACCCCCCCGAAAATTTGTGGGGCATGCGGAGCTTTTGAAAATATGAGGTAAAAATGGGGCATTCTGAGGATTTTTGAAGGACCATTATGGTGACTCATGAATTAAGAGCAAGTCATTCAAAATGGAAAATAATCTCACTAAAGTCAAGGCATTGCAATTATAGAGCGTGCCCCTCATCTGGTGCAGGCCTTTTTTTTCGGCCACCGCTCCTGCTGACTGAGCACTCCCTCTCCTGCATGGATAATTTCTCTATGCACAGTTTTATCCCCACATCCATATATGACATATACACCCATAATGATCTTTATGACGAGTGCAGTCACAATGAAATACAGGGGATCAAAGTAGATCTTAGTAAAATCCAGACTCTCAAGAGAGCACTTTTCACTGTTTTTTACTCTGTGGTCTCAATCTTGTGTAGAAAACCTTAACGCTGTTATTAAGGAAATAAAAGATGCATCAGATGAGCTGATCTAGTTAACTGCTCAAAGGGGGAGAGAAGGGAGTTCTGTCGTGGGGAGTTCATAATCTGTGCTGTTTGCAGCCAAGTTTCGCTTTTGCGCAAAGAGACTTCTCAGCATTTAATAGGTGCTGTTCCACAGTGTACTCACGTCTTGTTGGAATTGTTTTATTGATGTTCCAAACTGATCTTGGACAGACTCTAAGCGGGTATAGACAGGCGTGTGCTGGCTGCAGTTTTTGCATGCGTCATCACAACATAGTTTCAATGGTTACCCGGGGGAAACTAGGATGTCTTTAGGGGCGTCAAATTTCTTATTATTTTCAGGTTGTCCCCAGGACTCCCAGACGCCCTGCTGGCTAAAAGCCTTCGCTTGGTTAAAAGCCTGAACTTTGCTCCTGTCTTCTCCACATTACCGCAATCCCACAGTCAGTCTTATCCTCGAACTTCCCACTAACGGGCCATTGACTCTGTTGAACACTGCGGTTATATCGTGGTTGCAGTGAGTGTTGACTTGACTTATACAGTTAGGTCCATAAATATTTGGACATCGACACAGTTCTCTTTATTTTGGCTCTATACACCACTACAATGGATTTGAAAAGATACTAACAACATGTGCTTTAACTGCACACTTTCAGCTTTAATTTGAGGGTATTTACATCCAAATCAAGTGAACGGTGTAGGAATTAGAACACTTTGTGCCTCCAACTTTTTAGGGGACCAAAAGTAATGGGACAAACTAAACAATCATAAATCAAACTTTCATTGTTTAATACTTGGTTGCAAATCCTTTGCAGTCAATTCCAGCCTGAAGTCTGGAAGGCATAGACATCACCAGACATTTCATCCCTGGTGATGCTCTGTCAGGCCTCTACTGACACGTTCTTCAGTTCCTGCTTGTTCTTGGGGCATTTTCCCTTCAGTTTGGTCTTCAACAAGTGAAATGCATGCTCAATCAGATTCAGGTCAGGTGATTGACTGATAACATTCCATATTTGCCTTAAAAAACTCTTTGGTTGCTTTTGCAGTTTGGTTTGGGCCATTGTCCATTTGCACTGTGAAGCGCCGTCCAATGAGTTCTGAAGCATTTGGCTGAATATGAGCAGATAATATTGCTGGAAACATTTCAGAATTCATCCTGCTGCTTTTGTCAGCAGTTACATCATCAATAAATAGAAAGTTAACAGCAACAGATTCCAAATGCAAATGTCACTCCTGGAATCAACTCCAGAACTTTTACCTGTGTCATTGAAGATGAAATAATGAGAGAATAGCCCACAATTGTCCATGAAATAGCTTTTCAGTGAATTGTCCCATTACTTTTGGTCCCCTAAAAAGTAGAAGGCACATATAGAAAGTGTTGTAATTCCTACACCGTTCACTTGATTTGGATGTAAATACTCAAATTAAAGCTGAAAGTGTGCAGTTAAAGCACATCTTGTTCGTTTTATTTCAAATCCATTGTAGTGGTGCATAGAGCCAAAATAAAGAGAACTGTGTCGATGTCCAAATATTTATGGACCTAACTGTATATTCTCCCTGGCACCTGCAGGTGGAGAGACTGCAGCTCTATGGGCGTGGCGGGCCAGCACAGCCGCTCAGGATGCATCTGTGCGATCACACAGCCAGACAAACTAGAGACATACTGTACGTATGTCTCTAGTCCACATGTATGCAAGCTAGGGCTGTAACGATACACAAACTCAAGATTCGATTTGTATCATGATTTTTGACCCACGGCTCGATACATTCCACGATTTTTAAATTGAAAAAACATTTTATTTAAACATTTACTTATATAACAACTTAATGTAACATTTAATAACAATATTTTTGGAACACTGTGAACAAATTTGAACATAAATAAATAAATAACCAAAGATTTCTCTCTTTTCTGTAACAAAACAATACTGTTGAAAAATACAAAGTAAATGATCAATCAGACTGGGATTTGTCCCCAAAGCATGCTGGGAAGTGTAGTTTTTCATTAGAAGCAGTTTTGTTCCTGTGGAAATAACTTGTTTTGATAAACAGCAAAGGTAAGACAACATTTCCGCTTGTATTTCTTGAAAGTCAGTTGTTGTTTTGTGCTTATTTTGGGGCTGGATTCGTGAATCTTGTTCATAGAGTGAGAAAAATGGTACCGCTGGAATCTGTGAATTCTCCGCTGTTAACATAATCACGCTGGCGCTCCGGTGCTGCTATAACAGTTTTTTTCACCTCCTGCAGGTTTGATCCATCGGTGTTTTAACTGTGTTTGGTGAACATAAGAATGGTTTATATGAGCTTTTAGCCAGGTTTCTGACCTTTGTGGGTATGCAGTATGTCTGTGTTTGTTAAAGTTAGACATGGTTTTATGCCGCTTTTGTCGCTGCCTCTGACGCTGACCACGGGTTACCAGGGACATCGGTAAAGAAGAGATTAACGCGATTAAAAAACACAACGCGTTAATGATGACTGTAATTAATTAATCTCAATTAACGCGATAATTTGACACTCCTAATAAAAATAAGTTTGGTAGCACTAACAGTTCATATCATGTGGCTGACTGGAAAAATAACTGGGAGTTAGAAAGAGCGTTTTTTGCGATTCTGCCTTCTCACGCCACGAGACAGGTTCGTGGCTCTGAGTATCGCGATTTCAATTTAGATGCGCATATCGTTACAGCCCTAATGCAAGCGTATAAGCAAAAACAATCACATATAGGCTGCTATAGTAACTTGATAACAGCTGGGACGCTGCGATATAGATGTGTGTTTGTCTGTGTGTAACTGCTACTTTGAATCAGCAGCTACTCCGGTCTGCAGCTTTTTTTCTCTCCCACTTGTGCCGCTCTTCATTATCGCCACTGCGGGCCACACTTACATTAAACTTTGAGTGGGGGGCGTGTCTGAGACTAATGGTGTAGAGCCTATACTGCACTCGGCACAACAGGAGAGAGAAGGAGGAGGGCTATCCACAACAACACAGAGGCAGCAGAGAGCCTCTAGGTGGCTCTGGATCAAGAGAGCGGATCCGTGGTTGAATGCTGCTCGCGCACAAGTTGAGGCCTAATTAACCTCATCTGGGTCGCCTGAGAGAGGGTGTCTGATGTTCGAAAGACCCGAAACAACCAATGACCTCAGGTACATCACTGACGAAGTGCCCTGGCTACACATCAGAAGAAATCAGTAGAAACTGAAAACTAGTGCTGTCAGTTAAACGTGTTTTTTGAGCTACTTGCCATTCCTTCATGAGTCACCATAGTGGTCCTTCAAAAAGCCTCAGAATGCCCGCTTCCCCCGCAAATCTTCAGGGGACCCCTAAAAAGTGTCTTGGCATGCGTCAAGATTCAGCCAATGTTCTGAAAAAATGTTCATGTTCTCAACCGTTATTAATAAAGATTGAGAAGACTACTTACTTGATGCGGCCAAGCCTCACCCAGACTATAACTCATGTGGCCCCCAGGAAAATTGAGTTTGAGACCCCTGATATAAATCAATTGTTGTGACTATTTGTAATATTAAGAACATTTTTTATTTTTTTTTTTTCAATTAATGCATTTAAAAAAACAAAGTGTTGTACTCCAATTGCAACTTAATTTGTGGTGCTTCTATTACCACAAGGTCGCAGCGGCAACAAGCATTTAGGTAGTGGGCTTAAATGTGTTTGCAGGAGTGATGAAATCTAAGAGAGTTCTTGAATACATGTTGAAGCTACTCTAAGCTCAACTTGCTGTCACTCCTGTAGAAGTGATAGGTGGAGCAAATCGTTCTTGCTCTGGTTAGCTCAGCATACATCTCAATATGCACTGGAATTCAGAATATTTAACAAATATCACCATTGAATATTCAAATAGCGTTTTTGCTAGAAATACCAATCCCTAATTTCAACATATCACATTTTTTTTTAAAAAGTAACACACTGATGTTGCTTTTGAGGTTCTGATGACAAGAAACAAGCCTCAAAATGGGAAAAACATCTTCCACCCGCATCAACCGAAATTATGTAAACGTAATAATCTGTGATGGACATATGGAAGCAACCCAACATTTCAATCCATCATTCAAAGAATAGCAGAACATACAAATAAGAACAAAGTCCTGGTGAGAAATTTGCCATTACTCGAACGGAATGTGAGATCTGGGTGCATGCTAGCAACCCCTCTTTAACTATAGGCTTGCCCTCCGCATTAGAGTAAAAAAAGGAGAAGGAGTTTAATTGCATGCATTGGTGTATTAATGCTGATCGTGTTTCCGGGAGCAGAAAGAACATCTGAAATACTGGCTTATTGAGTCTACTGCCAGACTGAAAAGCAATACAACTTTGAAAGGTGTTAGAAATCTATTAATGTTACTTTTATTAAAAAAAAAACATGCATATACTTCAGTCTCGCTTTAATATGTTTTTATTTTTGATGATGCGATAACATAACTACAACACGGAACTAGAGTAGGCCACCTGCGCAGCCCAGTGATAATTTATCGAGCCCCACTTGCTAATGTGCTGTGCGCACGGGTCGCAGTGCGGTGTTACAGCTTAGCATAGCAGCAGAGAAAACTTAATGAAAGCCCACAGCGAAGCAGAATTGCTGGCATAAGATGAGTAAGTGCAAGTTCAACAATTTATGGCTCCAATTTTCCTTCCTGTCTTTTGTACTTTTTTGCCAGTATGTATTTGAAATGGGTCTTAAATTGTATTCATTATGGTCCTAAAAAAGTCTTAAAAAGTCTTAAATTTGACTTGTTGAAACCTGCAGATATCCTGTATACAATACATTCATATTGTTCATAAATGATTTAAATTTGACAATAAGGCCTTATGCAACGTATGCTGGCGTGTAGCGCTACTGACGGGATGAATGACCATTCAGTTTGTGTGCAAAAAAATTCCAATGCATTGGTGACAAGAGGGGTGGGTAAGTAACGTCGCTACTTTGTGAAAACATGTTTGTTCATTCGAACTGGATTGAGCTATGGAGGCCCATGAAACTGATTTGAACAATGTTGAAAATGGCGTTGATGCACACAAAAAAGAGTGTTTTAAAATTGAGTGCAAGAGCTTATGAAAAAAGGACATAAATCACAAGTTTAATGTGTTTTTAATGACTTGCATATTTCTCTTTTCAAGGGCTAGATGACCTTCTGAACATTTGAACTAACTGACATCTGCAACAACAAACAAAGCAGTGTGCCAATCCATTAAACTCTCTTCCAGGGTAACCATGCAAAGAGAGCTTTTTGTGGTGAAAAAAATAAAGTGCTGGCATACCTGCTGCCTGTTGAGGTTCTGGAAACAGAGTTCAAACTGTTCGTCCTTGGTCTCCATGGTTTTGCCAAGTTTCTGAAGCACCTGCCAGAGAATAAATAGAGCAAGAAACTTTTAACAAACAGACAGATATAGGTCTTTAATGTAACGTAATTATACAAGTTACAGAGTGAAAGCTGCTTTGATCGCAACATCTTAAAATTCTCACTCCACTCCTCCGGGACAATAACCTCATTCTCAAAGTTCTCCCACCAGATAGCAGTCCGCCCAGGTCGGACCCAAAACTGGCGATGCTGACGGTGACACGGTGTGGCTCACCTCCAAGCCCTAACACGACAAGGTTGCATTTTTGGAGTGTAGATTGCCTAAAACTCTGTTTTTCTCCCTTTACATGCAAACGTGAAAACTGTTTTCCTAAATCTCCACGTTTGCCAGAGTTTTTAGAAAGGATTCGTCTTCAGTGGCGAAATCGCCGTTTGTGAACGAAAGGCACAAACGCAGGGGAAAGTCTCTGTTTTTAAAAATACCGGTGCTCGTGTAAACATAGCCTTAGGGCCTGTCCATATGGAAATGATTGTTGGTATGTTCAGCCACTTAACAAAAGGCTCAACGAATAAAATCTACACCAGCTTAAGTCAACTTTATCTTAAGAATGTGTTTGCTTCTTTGTCTCACCAATACACTGCCTTTTTAGAGTGAAAAGTGACATTAGTGTTGCTTTGTAATTGTTAAGCACATTTTTCCGACAATGAAGTCCATAGAGAAAATCCATTTTCCATCACAGCACAAAAGCATTCAAATGTGTTGTTTTGTGACTAGATTAACTCATTTCATAGTTCACATTAGGGATGCACCAACATGAAAATTGTTGGCTGAAATGCAAAACCAAAAATCAGGAAACACCGAAACACCAAGAGAAATGATTACGTCAATTCTGTACCATTGTTTTTATTTATATATATATAAATAAATAATTTTGTTATGTATTTGCAATTGTATAGATTAATATTCATGCTTCAAAGAATAAATCAATTAAGAATCTATGAAAATATTTTATCTCACTGAACATATCAGACAACATGGGTGCATGCCACTGCACACCGCTCCTGCGCTGGGCGCTTCTCCATCTCCGAGCGGGCGCTCCAGATCTAATGCAGCCTGGATCATTTCTCTACCTGCAGGTTTATCCCCACATCCAAGTAATGATCTTTATGACGATGATCGAGTAAAGTCGCGAAGGTCAAGTGCAGGGGATCCCAGTGAATGTTGCAGGGAGTTCATAACCTGTGCTGTATGCAACCAAGTTTCGCTTTTGTGCAAAGAGACTTTCCAGGATTGTATAGGTGCTGTTCCACCCCACCATGTACTCATATCTTGTTAGAACCGTTTTGTGTTCCAAACTGATCTTTGACAGACTCTAAGCAGGAAAAGAGTCAGAATTCTGAGAAAAAAAATCTGACTTTAATGGCTATTTTTATTACACAATCAGTCAACCCCACCCACAAAAGTACCTTTTGCCTGGGCCCCCAAAAATGTGTTTGAAATGCCCCAAAACATCATGATCAATGGCATCATTGAAGGCAGGGTTAGTTAATCATATATATATATATATTTAAGCCCGCTGTGTGAGATCATTTAGGATTCAGCGTAGACTACGATGAGAATAAGAAAATGAATGTCAACAAACAAACCACGGTGTGCAAGCATCTGTTATGCAGAGTTGTGAAGTTGGTTTGAAGTTGGATATTGGACAGACACTCGCTCTACAGCGCCACCCAGAGTAAGCGTCATCACCCGTCTCTTTCACTTGGAGCAGCATGGTGTATTTGTAGTTGTAGTTTCTGTGAGTGGGTTAAAATGTTGTTTATTTTTATTGGATAGCACTAAACTTTATTTATTTTTAATTTGTGTGGTTTCATGTTTGCTGTTTAATTTGATCTGATCTCGCACTATTGTTAAAATAAAGTTTGCGGTTTGATTATATCTGTGCTTTTAATTATTTTTAACATGTAATATTGCCTTTGCTAGTCTGAGCAGTTTTATATTAACATATCGAAAACCGTACCGATACCGTGGCCCAAAAACCATGACACATAGCGAACCGTGGAGAAAATGTACCGTTGCATCCCTAATATATATATACAGTACTGTGCAGAAATAACCCTAACCAGAAATAAGAACTATCTGCTGTAAAAAAAAAAAAAGTCTATTAGGTCAGGTTTTTTCAAGACATGCTTGAGCATTACATACACATGTTGCATGAGTTAAACTCATCGACAGCTCGCTAATGTAGCTAATAAGACCAGCTTTAAGTCGCATCACTTCATACCAAATTCCAAAGATCACAGAATTTGACAGACAGAAAAAAAAACAGAGCTGGTGTAGTGTGTATGTATACATATATATATATATGTGTGTGTGTGTATATTATGGTTTGTCTTCACAAAAATAATAACAATAACCCAGACTTGCTGTTGAGTGGGAGCAGAGAGAGTGAGAGAGAGGGGGGAAGTGCAGAGTCAGGAAGTGGTAGCTTCAAAAACAACACTGTGGTGTCCTGACAGTCTCTGTTCCTGAACACAGTTTGTAAGTAGACCTCCCTAACTCACATATTTAGTTTGCCTCCACTTTAACAACACTTTGAATACTTTCCCTCTGTCATGTCGTCACTATCACAGACTTACAGTTGTGTACATACCTTGGTCTAGTACACACTGAAATGAACAACAATAATGAGCTTATGAATATGAGCTTCTCTGTTGCAGGTCAACAGCATCGAAGTTAAAGGTGAACAGGTGAAGCTGGATGATCAAAGACAAGCTTTAAAAAACAATAATGATGATAACGTGGCTGTGCCATGACTCATCACACTGATGGCGGACAAGGAAAACGGTCTACAATCGCCACAGTCCCCGGGCTCACCTTCTCCTGGGCTCTGTTCAGAGACTTCTGGACCCGTTTGGCGAGAAATCCAGCTCCAGCCTGCAGGTTTGGACCCATCTTGTTCTCAGCCATCGTGAAAGTATCAGAGTGTGTGTGTGTGTGTGTGTGTGTGTGTGTGTGTGTGTGTGTGTCCGCTTCCTCTTGAGAAAACGGAGTTGCGACGAGTTTGAAATGCGGAGTTGGAGGTGGAGCGAATGTCAAGACATCACAGTCACATCACACACGGAGACAGAGAGACGATCAACTCCAGCTGCTCGTCCGCTGCTTCACGTCATCGCCGCTGTTTAGCTCATGTGCTAACTTGTTTGGAGGACTTGTTGTGGTAAATGTGTCGACACTTGCAGATCCCACCGGTGATTCAGCTAACGTGACGTGGTGCAGGCAGGGCCCGAGTTTTGACACATTTACGCTTTTACCGATTAATATATAACATGTACTTTTTGTGGTGGGGAAAAAAAAGAGACACCGTTCAGAGGAGCCGAACTGTGGAAACACTTTTATCAAGAACATAATCGCTTCGAATTATAAGATGATTTGGATTCAAACGTACACCTCCCACCAATATATAATTTATTGGTTATTCTGGGGTTTTTCTGAAATATTGATTATATTTTCATTTGGCCTGTGTTTTAATTGTAACCATAAGGTGGCGCCATATCTCCATGCATCCGGTTGCAGCCTCCACTCTCAGGCTGCTCATCATACTTGAACCATGGACGTATGAGTGGCCCTTTCTCAATACCAAAGTATGCCAGTACGTACTTGTATACTTGGGAAGTACATACTTGAGAAGTACGACTGGAGTACATACTCGCCAAGTACGGGAGTACACGAGTACGATCTCTTCAATTGGAACAGCGGCAATACTTCCTTGTTCTACTGTTTGAATGGCAAGTGGTGCCAAGCACTTAAGCCTCATTACCGCCACCTACAGTGTTGATGAATGACCATATAAAATACTTTTAATAAATGTATATATTGTTATTTTCACATTTTAAATATTTAACTTAATGTATCAATTCATGTTTATTAAAACATACAGTACCATGTGGAAAATAGATAAATTAGAGCAGTGTAGAGTAATAGACACACACACACACACACACACATTATATATAAAATGTGTGTATATATATATTTAAATATTATAGTGTCCATTATATTTAAAAACATATACAATGACAGTGTGACTTTAATATAAATCTAACATTAATAATATACAAAAGTTCACACTGTCAGGTCAAAACGTTTGCATTAAAAACAAAAGAACATGTCAACAACAAATCTATGGATCACACCAAGTATGTAATGACGGAGCCGTCTGAGCCAGCGGATCATTTCATCAGGACAGGCCGAGGTAACGCTGCTCTGTGCCGGGCACTGTGAGCACCGAGTGTCCGCAGAGGCGGAGCTGATCCCCTTCGAAAGCGCCGCTGTCATACTATAAATACGTCATATCTTAATACACAAACCACATTTTTGGATTCTAAATGACTAATTTCTCGACTCAAATGATTTTAAAACTGCGTTCCGGGACAAAGAAAAATATTTATTTCAGGTTTATATTATGCTGCGTTCCATAGCCCATCCAAACCAGTTGGACGTGGGACTTATCCTCCTACTCGCGAAGTCGGGGCTGATCGACCTACCCCGACTTCACCAAAATGACGTCGGAGAATAATAGTGGCGCCCATGGAGTCACATGAATAGGCTATAAACTTTACTTTTCTGGACGTGGAAGCCTCCGCAGCAGAAGGTCGTGCAGATAAAAGAGACCGTGAGCTGTATTCTTACATATATTGTAATATCATGTGACAGTGTACAATAGCCTGGTTAGGCATGTTTCCAACTAGTTTTGCCGGCAGCAACATCATTTGATAACATGGTTTACTTGTACTACCCCTGTTTTCATACACTCTAACCTAAGCTGTTATGGTCGTCATAACATTAAGCCCGCCTACCACGATGTGATTGGGCCGTCCGTTTCTCGGTTTCTCAGCTCCTAAGCTCAATGGAGCGTAGCTAGACTGCCCCGCCAGCCAAATTACATTTGCTGCTGCTAGGGGCGTCTAGATTTCTAGGCTAAAAGAATTGGAACTGAGAATTAAAACCGATCTGGTAACTGATCCCAACAACATAGCTACAGAATTAAACACCTTGTTTATAAATTCTGTCAGTGAAATTACCCAACTTTTCTGACAACCATACACAACCAGGTTTTTTATAGATCAAATAACAGAAACAGAAGTTTCCTGCCTGCTGTGTCAAAGGTAGCAGATAAATGGGTTGCTGAGCTCATGATTAAACATTTAAACACAGGCTGTAATTCAGGGGGCACTTGAGCGATTTCATAAAACTCAGACTCAGACCTGAATTTTAACAGCCACATAAAGACCATCACTAAATCAGCCTATTATCATCTCAAAAACATTGCATGAATCAAAGGATTTCTGTTTAAACAAGACATGGAAAAACGTGTTCATGCATTTATTCTTAGTAGGTTAGATTATTGTAATGGTGTCTTCACAGGTCAGGTAAAAAATCAATCAAGCAGCTGCAGCTCATCCAGAATGCTGCTGCCAGAGTCCTGACCAACAGCAAAATGGACCATATCACACCTGTCCTTAAATCATTGCACTGGCTCCCTGCGTGTCAAAGGATTGAATTTAAAATCTTGCTACTTTCAGACTCTACCTGCTGAGGAGACTGAGGTCTTTTGGAGTGCAGGGAGAACTCCTGAAGACCTTCTATGACTCGGTTGTGGCATCAGCCATTTTTTACCCAGTGGTCTGCTGGGGCAGTGGCATCACAGCCGCAGACAGGAAGAGGCTGGACAGGTTGATTAAAAAAGCCAGCTCTGTCCTTGGATGTCCCCTGGAACCAGTGGAGGTGGTGGAAGAGAGGAGAATGGCTACCAAGCTATCATCTCTGATGGACAATCTCTCCCACCCCCTGCAGAACACCATCGCAGCACTGGGCAGCTCCTTCAGTCACAGACTCAAACATCCAAAATGTCTGAAGGAGCGTTATCGCAGGTCGTTCCTCCCTGCAGCTGTTAGACTGTACAACAAGTACTGCTCTAAGTAGACCACACACACACACACACTCTCCACTCCCCATGTGCAATATATTGTTCATTTTTCATTGCTGTAATATACTGTATATTTTTTTTTCATAATGTAATTTTTTTTTAAGTGCAATATATTGTCAATTTTCATACTGTCAAATTTTTTATACTGTAGTTTTCTCATCAGTGCAATATCCATATCCTTATTTAATATCATTATTTAATAGCTCAGCCTTGTTTCCTTACACTGTAAATACCATGTGCATACTGTGTATATTCTGCAGACCGGTTGTTATGTACATTCTACATTCTATTTTTAAACCTATTTTTATAGTCAGTGTTAATATCTTTATGTATTGTACTTTATATGTTCTATTTCTTTTTGGTAATGCATGTTTATTATTTATTATCCTTGTCTTGCTGCTGTAACACTGGAAATTTCCCCACTGCGGGACGAATAAAGGACTATCTTATCTTATCTTATCTTACTAGTCTACAAGTCACTGAATGGTCTTGGGCCTACATACATATCAGAGCTGCTCGTTGGTTATGAAGCATCCTGACCCCTCAGGTCATCAGGGACAGGTTTACTCATTGTCCCCAGGGTCAGAACCAAGTAGGGCGAAGCTGCATTTAGCTTCTATGGTCCTCACCTGTGGAACAAGCTCCCTGAACACCTGAGGTGTGCACAAACTGTCCGCTTGTTTAAATCAGGGTTGAAAACATTATTGTTTACTGCAGCTTTCTGATATTGCCAATATTATATCTGCCTGTTTAATTATTTTAATGATTTTAAAATCATTGCCTTGGAGGTGGAAGACACTCAATCAAAATTTCAGATTCAAATCACTCTATTGTGGGTCTTAAAATCATACAGTTTATATTTGAATTAGGGTTGTTTGATCGCTGTGAATCGATTCCTGGTTGGTTTGTTGTGATACCACATTCCAGTGCTTTTGGTTGTTTTTTCAGCCAATCAGCTGCTTGTCACAGAGGAAACACATGGCTACTTAATATGCAGCCATCCACACGATTATCCATCCACACTACCACAGAGCCACTTAAATGTATTTTATTTTATATAATGTTAGAAATGTGTATGATTCTTATAACTCTTAAGTATATTACCTTTCTTGTTTTACATTTTTATGTAATGTGGGCACAATTAGCAGTAGTATTATCATTATTATTATTATTATCATTAGCAGTAGTATTATCATTATTATTATTATTATCATTTGCAGTAGTATTATTATTATTATTAGCAGTAGTATTATTGTCATTATTATTATATTATAAGTCAAGTCGATATCAGTATAATGTTAATGAACAGTCTCATTAATTGAACATCAATAACATTGTAGTTATAAACATGTCAGAAGTGATTCATAAATGTCCTGTTTAAACTTAGAACCTGACACTGTTATATTTCTGCTCCTGGTCTCTCTCCTCTGTCTCTACCTCACCTCCCTGATTCACTTTCTCTCCCTCACATCTCCTCTGTACCCCATTTCGAGGCAGATGCTGCACATGTTTGAGTCTGGTTCTGTCTGAGATTTCTTCTTCTGTTAAAAGAGTTGTGTGTGTTTTTTTCTCTATCCACTGACCCCTGAACTGTTTGTTCGTTGTATCAACTGTTGGTTTCTCTTCTCTCTATAGTGTTGTACAGGCTTCTGTCTTCTCATGTACAGGGACTTGAGATAATGTGATTTGGTGTTTTCATTCAGTTCAAAACAAGAATCACAGCCAGCTGATATATCTTCACTTTGAACTTTCATCATCATTTAAAACATCTCCAGATAAAAAACAGCTGACTCACAAACTGAGAAGAATGAGAATATTGACTTCTTTGTGTATTTCATCTCCTTCAGGTTCTTGGAGACTCTCTGGATTATTTTTGGACTTTTCTGAGTCTGACCCAGCAAGAGTCCCCGGACAGAGTCCATGAAGGAAGCGAAGAAACGGGTCCAGACGACCATTTTCACTTTGAAGGGATTTCTCCATGGCTCCTTTCAGGAACACAAAAAATGAGGAGCGCTTGTTGAAACAAGGTTAAATATTCTTCTCCCAGGAAGTTCTTCAGGACCTCTGTCCTCCTGTTAGTGAAACAGTGGAACATGTAGACTGCTGCCAGAAACTTCTGAACCCTCAGATGAACAAAGCAGTAGACTGATTTCTGTAAGATCACACTCTCTTCTGAAGATCTCCGTACAAACTCCCTTTGTAAACCGAGGCTTCAGTCACACTAAGACCACACCGGTCCAGGGGCCTCACGTACAAAGGTTGCGTACGCACAAAAACGTGGCATACGACCTTTTCCACGCTCACGTTCAGATGTATGAAACATGAAATGAAATGACCGTGTAAATGTGCGGTGCCCACGCCAACTTCATTGCTGGCGTATGCACGTTTCTCCAGCTATTGTTCCTTTGACGACACTTAGCAGTGATGCTGGGAAACTGTTAATAATGTGAAAACAAGTAGTCATCAGAGTGATGTGCGCATCAGAGACTTATGAACAATTAACACACCCATGTTTTTGCAATTACGTGTGGATATAAAAGCAGGCTCAATGTGATGAAGAAAATGGTATTACAATGGCAGTGTTAGCGTTGTTAGAGGACCTTGCAAATGGTGCAATCCGACATAAGCGAGTATTTAAGGAACACAAGGATTTACTTGCAAATGATGATCACTAGATCATAAGCCGATTTCGCTTACCAAGGTCAGTGTTACTAGAGTTGTGCGCAGAGCCTCGGCCAGCCCTAAAGCACAACACAGCGAGGAGCCAGGGGTTGTCAGAATCATCCGAATGTCATCCAGGTTCAAAACAACAGATATCAAACAATATGTATGTATATGTGTATTTTTTTAATAAACTAACTGAACTACAAGTCAATGTGTCACAGACACATTAAACATGTATTAATGCATGTGTGAAACTATTTCATCTTTAAAACAAAGAGGAGAAAAAAAACTTTAAAGCGGACCTAGACCGGAAGTTCCAATTAACGCAGTTTTTTAGTGTGTATCTGCGTCATTACCTTGCTTATGAAGCCCTAAAGGTTCAAAACAAACAGTTCAGCCATTACTGAGAACGCTGTGTTTTATTGTAATCTCGGGCTCAGCGAGATCTCTGAAAAAACCCAGTCCGGTTACGTAAACACCGGTTCTCCTGAACAGCAGATCCTCCTGCTCCGGGCACTAGTACGGGCACATCCGTTTGCGTACATTGAACCACAGAAGAAGAATAACGTCCGTTGTGGAGGTGTTTCACGAGCGACAGTGTCTTCTGACTCTGGGTCTGACTCCGGGTCAAAGTCATAAAAGGGACTGCGGCGGGGAGTCGTGAAGAAGCTATTTTTAAACATTGTTAAAATAATGTTTTGATAATGAGTAGCAGTGCATCCACCGTTCCAGAGGGGGAGCTGTGCTTCTGAGAGCTGGTGTGCTGAATATGTCACTTCTGAGTACTGGCCAATCACAAGACTCTGTCTTCTGGGTGAGAGAGTTGAGTCTGAAATATCGCAGCTGGGCAACAGCGTCAGAAAAGAGGATTTCTATCGGCTCGTTTACAGCAACTAGGAGGTTTTTGACCATAAAAACAAGATGTATGTAAGTAGACCTCCATAACTCACATATATGTGCAACAGGACCACTCTATGTGACCTTTAAACTTTAAATCAGGGCTCTCAAACTCAATTTGCCTGGGGGCCGCATGAGTTAGACTCTGGGTGAGGCTGGGCCGCATCAAGTAAGTATCCCCCCCACCCCAAATTTTATTTTTTTAAAAAGCGTCATCACAACACCGTTTCTGTGTGTGTGTGTGTGTGTGTGTGTGTGTGTGTGTGTGTGTGTGTGTGTGTGTGTGTGTGTGTGTGTGTGTGTGTGTGTGTGTGTGTGTGTGTGTGTGTGTGTGTGTGTGTGTGTGTGTGTGTGTGTCTTCCTTATCGTCACTGCGGGCCGCACTTACATTAAACTTTGATATCAAATGGGGGGCCACAAAATATATTCGGCCTGCGAGCCGCGTGTCTGAGACTGCTTTAAATAGAATGTTGTTAATTTGCCTGACTCTGATATCTGTTGAAATCCTCATAAACACGATGCACTAAATAGAAACCACATGGTTAAGAATATGAATAGGAATGAGTACTTGTTTACTGTCCACCACTGATCACTGAAGTTTCAGCTCGCTCTTTACAAAGTGTTTGTTCAGGAAAGATTCTATTTCTGATGTCGTCAGTTTATAAGTGGAGAAATGACATGAATTTGCTGTGATTCTTGTGTAGATTCATCTCAGAGATGATTGATTTTTCTTTCTTTCTTTCTTTCTTTCTTTCTTTCTTTCTGTACTGGACTTGTATTCTTTTTAAAGAGGGTTTTTGTGTACAGTATTGTCAGTTTGGATTTTAAGGTTGCTAAGTTCATTGTTTACTTGTTGTGTTGGTTATTTTAAGTCATTTATTTTAGTTTCTTAGAAATGAGCTTTGATTCTTTCTTGTCTCTTGTTTCCACAGAGTAATGACAGTGATCATTCACCCAAACCAAGTTGGTGCTGCAGTAGGAATGTAGAGAAACCCACTCCAGAAATATTTGATCTGTTCCGTTTTATTACACTTCACACAACATGAGCCACAGCCACATATGATCACACTGATAAGACTGAAGAACCAGCAAGAGGTTTTTCTCTGTTACAGGTTTGTAGCAGCTCTCTTACTTTAAGTCTGAGGCTCCAGGTTCAAATGCAGACGCGTTAGACTTCACAGACAAAAGCTGGGTCCTGGAGACTCTGCTGTGTCCCCAGCTTCCTCCTCCACCTCCTTTAATACATCAGATTAACACACACACAAACAGTAAATCATCATCATGTAAAATGAAATATTATCATCATAATCAGATGAAAACTCAGTGTTTTGTCCTTCTGCTTCACAGGTAAAATAGAATCTAAACAAAAGGCACAGAAGAGTTTTACTTTTCCTGCTCCTCCCTCTGTAACGATTCAAAGACAGAGACAGAGATAAGGTGAGAGTTGTTGTTTTTTATACACTACATACCATAATATGTCACCATTAAACAATACACTCCGGCCAATGCACACAGTTTAAAAGTGTTTTAATAAAGTAGAGAGAGTTTATAAAGTTAAAGGTGGTCTCTGGGTTTCAGAGCAGAGTGCAGAGCAGGATATTTTCATTGATTTTTTTGTTTTTGTTTTTTTAAAACATGTTAATTGTCTCACTCTGCCACATTCTTCTGAATTGCGTTGACCATTTGAACCTTCTAGAACCCTTACATGTCTGGTTCTGGGTTGTGGAACAACCTCTCTGAAGCACTGAGCACACAACGTTATTTCAAAGTTCATTTATAAAAGCTTGCTTAACCACAAAAGAACCCAACTTTCTACACAAAGTATTTATTTATTTAACCAGGAAAAATCCCATTGAGATTAAGATTATTGTGAAACACAACAATATTTAAGTTAATGTTAGTCCACTCTGAGTTGCTTTACACTACAGTTTTGCCATTCACCCATTTACACCAAACGTCTTCAACTCAACTCGAGCAAGTCCAGTCGCCCACAGCTAACTACTGAAGAAGAATGAATGATTGAAATTAATTAATTATTTAATTAATGAATGAGCGATCACTGACATCATTCTGTATCTTATAACTCTGCTCAGTGCAGTACAATAGAATGCCACTAGAGGAGACCCTTGCAGCATGGTCAAAGCCATTGATGAGTTCTGCTGACACAAGGAATGGACCATGAAGCAGGAGATGAGAAAGGTACTGATCGTTTAGACACACACAGTTATTTCATGTGTGAAATCATCTGTTTTGTTGCTTTGTGGTGTATCTGAGATAAACCCAACTACTGTTCTTGAGCTAGGAACCGACTATGGTGGCTTGCCAGCTTTTACATGAATATAAGGTCATGTGTGCATTTATATATATTTTTCTTTCTCTTTTTGGAGGGAGGGGGGGGTGTATAAGCACTTTGAGTGAGTAAGTGAGTGAGTGAATAAAAAATACTTCTACTGCTTAAACCTACATGTTACGAAATACTGTATATCCCAGCTGACGTGTTTTTCAAATGTCTCCAAAATAGCTAAAAATGGAAAGAAGCATGGGGATTACATTTTTTTTTTTTTTTTCATATCACCAAATTATGGAATTTGATGCAGTCCTTGGTGATGATAGTGACGCTATTTTGGAGCTCATGATTGAGAGAGGGTGAGCTGCAAATGGATCCTGGGGCAGCTTTTCACAGAGCATCGACTGAAATCATTAACACAAGTTTAATCCATATGCATTCTGTGGTGCACAAACCTTTTTTGTTATCTCATATTCTCCACCATCGTGCCAATGTTGACAGGTGTGTGAGACAGCTAGTGTGAACGTGAAGCATCGTTGGTGTGTGTGTGTGTGTGTGTGTGTGTGTGTGTGTGTGTGTGTGTGTGTGTGTGTGTGTGTGTGTGTGTGTGTGTGTGTGTGTGTGTGTGTGTGTGTGTGTGTGTGTGTGTGTGTGTGTGTGTGTAGCTGTTCATCTAATCTCTCAAAGTGAGAGTTCCATCATACTGGCGGGGCTCTGCCTTTGGCTCTTCTATTAAAATAAAAAGGGGTAGTCCATGTAGTGCTTCCTTCACAGATGCCTGCCATGATAATCCCAATCTGTGTCCATAAATGCACTGAGAGAAAAAGCGAGGAGGGGATTCAACAGAGAGAGAGAGAGAGAGAGAGAGGGGGGGGGGGAGAGCCTGAACAGAGATGCACACAGAGGAAAAAGAATGAGAGAGAGGGAGAGCTTTTAAAGGATTTGACAGTGATCTGTAGAGTCTCACTGCTTTAATGTCATGTTTTTTCTTCAGTTTCCCTGACTCTGCCACTATACTATACCCTAAAGCCTCAAAAGTCAGTCAAATCAGAACTATTTCCTTTTAGACAATTGTTTGTGTGTATTGTGGTTATTTATTGAGAGGCTGATTGAGATGATAGAGGATTTACTTTTGGTGATGGACAATGGTCTGTGTAGAGGAGCTCATGTGATGGATAAATTCAAGACTCGTCGATGAAGAATGGTAAGGTAAGAAGTGTCTTCATTTGAATGGATTCCTCTATTCTCCAGTTATGTATTTATGGAATGAACAAATGTCTGCCGATGTGTATCCATTGTATTTCTATTAATGTACATTATGATTGTATAGATTTTGAAATGATTTGATTATTGAAATTAAATGTTAATGATCCAGTGTGAAAAAAAAAAAAAAATCATCAGTCAGAATATTTTGCTAATTAAAAGAAGACGATTATAGCCCGATTATAAGCCAGAAAAATATCTTAAACATAGAATAGAATATTAGCCAAAGCCAGTAGTTATTCATTTAAATCAAAATGTAAAACAATTCAAGCAGGAGAAGGATAAAAATAATGCAATCAGTGAATAGCATTTTATCCCAAAATGCTAGAAAAGAATAATAAAATAATGAAATGATCGACATCTTTTATTCCCATTCACGTGTTGCCGGCAGAGCTGTCAGGAGCAGCATGAGGTTCAGTGTCTCGCCCAAGGACACATCGGCACTAGGGGAGTCGGGAATTGAACCTTCAAGTTGAAAGACAATTTTTTTTACCTCTGAACTACCGTCACTGAGAAAGTTCAGATAATGTTTTCTGTTTTGCTACATGTATTACGTTCACTGTCTGTCAGCAATACTGTCTCAAATCTCGTTTTCAGCCATGGCTTTTTAAGTGTATCTTCTATTTTGTGTTTTATTAGTTCTAATGTAATTCCACAAAAGAGACGTCAGAATACAGGTTCAGTTTCACAAACAAAAAAGAATAAGAGGTCAAATTGCATCAGTTCACTCCGTTATGAAATAAAAAAATGGAAATAATATTTAGCTTTGACATCAGCTCCACAGACCCAGTGGTAGGGCTACAATTACAATATCAGGTTATTGACACAAGGGTCAAATCAATGAAGGGGCTGTTTGCCCAAGAACAGGTTTAGAAGCCATACGTTTGATTTTGGCTATTTTTGGAAAAACAAACATGCTACTTTGGGAAAATGATGGTGATAAAAATGATAACTGTTGACGAGTTAGGTCTTTGGAGACTGTTTCGTCATTTGATTTTTCTTTGTCTCCCTGACTTGGCTCATTCTGTGTCTGTTTTATTGTGATTGTGTGCTTGTTAAATGTTTGAAGTTTGTTCACTGTTTCTGAATAAGAAAAAGGCCTAAGACAGAAAAACTGCAAAATGTGTTTTCTTTCATCTTTGAAAAGTAAGTGGAGAAGGACGAATCCGGAACAGCAACGTGGATGTTTCATTACACACAACATAACCAACTTCAGGTTGCATTTGTTCTCAGTGAAAAGCGGAGAATATTAAAAATGAATCAATTGTGATAATGAGACACTAAACCCCACTCTGACTGTCCTTAGGTGTCAAGGGTAGAGGGAGTGGCCCGGTGCTGTCAGTACCTCTGCTGCTCATCATGACATCAGAGGCTTGCTTGTTCCATCAGTGCTCTTGGGTCCTTTCACTGTCTGGATACAGGACGTGGTCTGGGCTGCTGTGGGTGCTGCTTGTGGGTATCAGCCCAACATCATGGGCGCAACAAGGCACCCAGCCCCAGTCCATCAAAATCGAGGGTGATGTCACTCTGGGAGGACTTTTCCCGGTGCACTCTCGAGGGCCAGCCGGGGTTCCCTGTGGTGAAGTTAAAAGAGAGAAGGGGATCCACCGACTGGAGGCCATGCTATATGCATTGGACCAGATCAACAGCGACCCAGACCTGCTGCCTAACATCACTCTGGGGGCCCGAATCCTGGACACCTGCTCCAGAGATACGTATGCTCTCGAGCAGTCCCTCACATTTGTCCAAGCCCTCATCCAGAAAGACACCTCTGATGTCCGCTGTTCAAATGGAGAGCCTCCCATCATCCCCAAACCAGAGAGGGTGCTTGGAGTGATTGGGGCATCTGGCAGCTCAGTGTCCATCATGGTGGCCAACGTGCTCAGACTGTTTGCAGTGAGTTACATGAGTTTCATCAACTTTAAAATATTGACAGGGCAGCATATTTGGTACAATTGACCTTTAAGTAAGTAAGTGAACCCAGTAAGTGAAGGCCATTACCCTTTTTTTGTTAAAAGTCAGTATTAAGTGAAACAATATTTTAATCCTTTCAGGGACTTAAATATATCTCTGAGCAAGACCAGACTTTAAGGCCGAGGTCTCAAATGTGCAGGTCACAACCGATTTCATGTGTTTCATACGTTTTTGATATTTACAGATTCATTTTGCATCATGACATTACACGTCAAAACAAAAACTTTGATTTTGAAATTGTGTAATATAAATTGCTATTGCTATATCACGATGGAATATTGTAATATTAGATAGTTAGATAGATAATATCGCCCACCCCTACTGTTGTTTTTTCCCCTTCACTGCTCCCTCTTGAAGCTCATGTGGCCCCCAGGTCATTTTGCTTTGAGACCCCTGCATTAAGGGATACATTAAAATCTCTATATTTATATCTGCCGGGTCTACAGTTGTTGTAGGCTCGGTTACCTTTTCTTAATGTGGTTGTTAACGATTACTGAACTTTCTATGCAAATGAATATCAGTGTCACTACTGTTTATATGTGTATTATGTCCTTGCCTCTCTCTCTCTCTCTTTCTCTGTCTCTCTCCATCCCTCACATCAGTCACATAGTCAGAAAATAAATAAAGAAGAACAAGGCATGCAGTCAACCACTCTACATGTGGACTGGACAGTTTGAAAAAAAATATTGCTTTACCCTATTTATACAGCACATGAATGTAGAGCTTTTTCTACAAAATACAATGCTGTCAAGATGGCTGCCAGGAGCTATTTGAAGTTAAGCGTCTTGGTCAGGGATGTATCAGCATGTAGACTAGAGGAGCCATGACTTCAAACTCCAACCCTTTGATGGATAGTCCTTATTAAGGTCAGGGAAATAAGGTGACCTTGCGACCTTGGCTTTCAGTGGGTTTTATTATGTATTTACTATCATTTACTTTTTTATGCTGCAATAATGTGGTGATGTGTTGACTATACTTCTATTCATTTGGAACGGCCTAAACAAAGCATTGCCCCTCACCTTAACCATAAATCCAGTTCATCTGATCAAATCTAACAAACATAACCAGGTCCTCGGGAATAAGGAGCAGTGGACTATTGGCCAGTGTTTATGCCAAAAAATGTCATGAACACACACACACACACACACACACACACACACACACACACACACACACACACACTTCATAAGATAATAATTTGGATGAGGATTTGGACTCTATTATGAATCCAGGCGCACCTGCATAATAATCCATTTTATGTTTTCAGTGTACAATTATTTCTGGAAGAGATGACTGACCTTTGGTAATTGATGGCGCTGCTTATAGCGATGAAGTGACATGGACTTTGTGTAAATCCCATATTATGATGTCATGGTGTCATTGACTTACTAACACAGTCTGCCAGTACTACAGATATGTCTTAACATCAACCCTATTGGTGAGATTAATTTTACATTTAAATGTAGTTCTACTTGCCAGGAAATGATTTGTTGTTGAATTCTTTATAAAAGGATGTTGAAAGCCAAGGAGGGGAAGCCTGCACTCAAGGCAGATGTTACCTACAGAATTATAGATCCCAACCTCTGCTAAGCCCCTCTCAACAGCTCAGGACCCTGGGCTGTAAATAGAGCATCAGGATGGCAGATGACATTGGTTCTAGCAACTTGTGGCCACTGTGCGGCAGATTTAGCAAAATGCTGCATCTCCTCTCACTGTCCATATGTATATCTGTCCAGACTTCTACACTGACAGAATAGTTTACTCTCACATAAACATCTGCTCCTAACCACAGCAGGGTGTGTGTTTAAGTGAACACAAGCTCAACAAGAGTATTGTATATACTCCACAGTTTATGAACGGAGTTTATATTTTTTACATTTGAGCGTCATTCAGTTCATTGTACAAGATTATCATCACTGAAATGTTTGATGGGTGAATTAACCCACTGACAAATTTAGCTTCTAAAGTCAGACGATTGTCCGCTTTTGTTAAATGAAATGACCAAATGGAAATTCCATAACATTTGTGTCGTCTTTGTTAAAATAAACTGCCTTCAAAGAAAAGCTTGATCGACGAACAGAGAAATTAATTGAAATGTCTAATTATTATCTTTTCAAATACAACAATATAATGACACAACTTAAAAATAATAAAATACTTCACTGTTAATTATCATTATCCTGCTGATTACTATTAAAAATAAATGCATCTGAATTGTTTATGCAACAGCAGAGCTTATTTTCAGTGATGAGTAAAGTTTAATAACAACATCATCTATCAATAGAACCACGTTTCCATGGCTCTGCTCCATGTCTTGCTCTAAGAGCTTCATTCATTTACTGACAGTGAGAAGACTGGACTGTAACAGGATACTTCCTGGGTTACTGATACGTCTCATTGATTTTTAGAGAGTGAATCAGTGCAGATGCCTGTGAGGTATTAATTTAGAGAGGATTACGTGTCATCTCACCCAAGACAAAATTATATGCAAACATTTGAATCCCTTTGCTGCCAAATACTCTTATGGTCACTGAAGAAGAGTTCTGGTGTGGAGAA
Source organism: Microchirus variegatus (assembly GCF_963457635.1). Classification (NCBI taxonomy): domain Eukaryota; kingdom Metazoa; phylum Chordata; class Actinopteri; order Pleuronectiformes; family Soleidae; genus Microchirus; species Microchirus variegatus. Next base: position 16,181,401 of record NC_139820.1, on the reverse strand, counting down.
ACTTTAGCCCTGGTTAAAGGTGTGCTCTGTAACTTGGCAATGTGTAGTAATGTAATATTTCATATTATAATAAATGTAATATTATACACAGAGAAGCAAATTTAAGCAGCATGTGGCAATCAGAATTAAATATATTGTATGGCTTTCATCTTAGAAATGCTGACCTTTTTCTACTCTCCTGATCTCTGTCTCTCCCTCTGTGCTTAACATAATTTGACTAAAACCCTCTAATCCTTCCAGATAATCTGTGAAATGGTTCTCTCACTCCTCTCTCCTTCTCCCTTTACTACCCCTTGTGTCTACCTTTTTCTCTGCATACCCTCCAGGGAGGCTAACATTAAGCCATGCAGAGGGAATAGCATTAACAGGGTCAGGGTTAAAACTGTCCACATAAACTGTGTCATTAAAGAAGTAGCACAGCAGTAAATTAATCTTCTCATTCATTTTCCCCAAACAAATGCCTTTGCAGTTGTAGTTCCTACCATCTGTATTTCACTGTGCTGTTGCTCATATTCTGAGCACAAACCTACTCTGAGCAGACAGCAACATGGCGATAACTCTGTATTCAGATTTACTGATAACACAGGCTGTTAAAGAGATCATCTCCCATGATAGTCCAATTTTGGGATTTGAATGCACTCTGACTTGTTAGGATTTACAGGGCAGGGATCCATGTAGACATTGTTAGGTTAAGCAAGTAATGAATTATCATTTGACACAGTTCACTTCATTAATTTGTCTTCTATGGATTTGTTATTGGCCTAATAATCAACAATGACCTCCACGACGACTCACCAAACCCTTTTGTCTCAGATCCCCCAGATCAGCTATGCCTCCACTGCTCCAGAGCTGAGTGATAATAGTCGCTACGAATTCTTCTCCCGTGTGGTGCCTCCTGATTCCTACCAAGCCCAAGCCATGGTTGACATCGTCAAAGCCATGGGCTGGAACTATGTGTCCACACTGGCCTCTGAGGGCAATTATGGGGAGAGCGGTGTTGATGCCTTCCTCCAGATATCCAGAGAAGCAGGTTGGGTGTCCAAATATATGTTTGTCATTTCACAGTTCAGACAAGAAGGACTTTTTCAGTCATCAAGTCTTCAGTCAAGTTGCCTTAACCCTGGTCCTCAGGAATCACTGCCCTGCACACCTGATTCAGATGGTCAGCTCGTCATCAAGCTCTGCAGCAGCCTGATAAAGAGCTGTTCATCAGGTGTGTCGGAGCAGGACAACATCTAAAACATGCAGGGCAGTGTTCCCTGAGGACCAGGGTTGGGAAACACTGCCTTAAAAGACTGCAACATACAACAAGTCGTTCAATGCACAAGGACTAACGGGACAAAGGAGAAATCAATAGGGTTAAGAGCTGAAATGATGGTTTCACATTTCAAAATTCCTTTACATATTGTATCACCAATAGCATACAAAGAGGAGTTCATTACAGTACCAGCATCTTATCTGTAATCACAGTATAGCATTGTATTGCTGAAGTGTCACAGTAAAAACTAGATAGTAAACCTTCATGGTTCACAGAGAATACATTCTAATGTTACCTCGAGACTAACATTGTTGTTACCTGTTGTTGTTTTGAGTAAAATGGCTCAACAACAATGAATCATATACGACTTCTGGAATAACAACAGCAAAATAAGATTCAGAAACAGATGATGGACTGATGAACTTTTTGTGCCACAATCTAGTCGACATTTCAATGTATCTATTGAAATGAGCATTTAGCTGCTAATGCCACTCTACCACAGTATAACCTCTGTTACACAAAGCTGCAAACATGGCAGGGGACCCATTCAATGACATATGAATAGCATGTTTTAGAGTCTACTGCTGTATCCACGCAAGCAGTAGATTTTGGTCCAGTACGGTAGGTCTTATGATGAGTTCAGTTTACGTGCCACCACCACAATGCTGACTGTCCCTTTGGTGTAGATGAAGTTGTATAAATAATAATGGCTATTAGATTATGCACATCAGTGTTTTGCTTTGCAGAGTTGGGAGAAAACTGGAAGTTACAGTAATTTCAACAGATTTCTAATGTGTCTGCGACAGGAGGGTTATGTATCGCACAGTCTATAAAGATTCCCAGAGAACCCAGACCAGGAGAGTTTGAAAAGATCATCAAGAGACTAATGGAAACCTCCAACGCTCGTGGTGTTATAATCTTTGCCAATGAGGATGACATCAAGTGAGTGAATCTCTGCTCCATGCCACATTAGACAATCGTCAAGTCTTCCGTTTGCTAATTACACATGAATCTTGCAGAGGAGTAAAACAGAGTGTCTGTGTAAAGTATATTCTGTCCTCTTCCAGGCGTGTACTGCAGGCTGCCAAAAAGGCCAACCTGACAGGACACTTCCTGTTTGTTGGCTCAGACAGTTGGGGGGCCAAAAACTCCCCAATTCAAGATCAGGAGGAGGTGGCTGAGGGCGCTGTCACCATCCTTCCAAAAAGAGCCTCTATTGATGGTAGGGCAACTCAAAAATAATAAAATAGGGATGATTGTTATGTCTGATAGTGATATTTCCAGGTCTGGCACTAAATTTTAAGTCATAGCCATGTTTTATTTAGCAAAAAGTCAAATGTGTTTATTGTAGCATCATATGATTATTGATACGACACCATATCAGTTACTGGGCTGTTTTTTCTGCTGTTTGGCATGTTGATATATAAATAACAATAAATGGTTTGTGAAACAATTTAGGGTTTGACCAGTACTTCACTTCGAGATCTCTAGAAAACAACAGGAGGAACATCTGGTTTGCAGAGTTCTGGGAGGATGACTTCAAGTGCAAACTAACCCGTCCTGGTATAAAATATGAGTCTGATAGAAGAAAATGTACAGGTATGATACAAAGAATTACAATGAACATTTCAATGTTTTTAGTGGAAGTCGGTTTGTCTTGTGACACTTTGGTCATTTGCCAGGCAAAGAAAGAATCAGTCAAGACTCACAATATGAACAGGAGGGCAAGGTGCAGTTTGTGATTGATGCTGTGTATGCCATGGCCCACGCCGTACACAACATGCACCTGGACCTCTGTCCTGGCTTTATGGGAGTGTGTGAAAAGATGGACCCTGTAGAAGGTCGGATGCTCTTACAATATATTCGTGCCGTCAACTTCAATGGTGAGCGTTAAACATTTTTGTCTGTGATTTTGTATTCCCATATAACGTGAAGATTTCAATTTAAACAATGTGTTTGAGTTAAATATGAAATGTATGTTGGCTAAAACCTTCACTTTGCCACTGCTGTCTAAGTCAGTGCAGATGGGAGAGAAGAATAGAATAGGTCAACTTGAAAACTAAGGTCTGCTAATGTACCTTGCTACAGAGCACTTCTTCAAAGCATATATGCTCCCTTGGGCTGCCTCCTTGCTCTTCCTTTTACAACCCACTCTTATTTTATCCTCTCCTTTCATTAAAAAAACAAAAAAAAGACATTGTTTCTATTAAAGCATCCTACTTACTGGTCTCCTCTTGCTGAATGGCGTTGGCTTGTATAGATAGAGCGCCTGCAGGGACCTGAGAGGAAGATTGCATCTTGTTAGGGCAGCAGAGCAGAATGCTCTGAATGCTGTATGTATGGTGCAGAGCCTTCATAAAAGAGCACCTTGCACTAGGCTTTTACATGATTGTACCAGTTTGAAGGAAGCAAACACAAGTGTTCAAAAGTGAGTTTATATTTTCATGTTAGATAATATGCAAATGTCCTCTGACTCACTTTGTTGCTTTTTACAGGGAACAGGTCATTTAACTTTTGTCTTCATCAAACAGGCAGTGCAGGGACTGGAGTAATGTTCAATGAGAATGGAGATGCTCCTGGACGATACGACATCTTTCAGTACCAACTGTCTAACGTCAGCAATCCGGGCTACAAGATTATTGGTCAATGGACAAACCACCTCCGACTCAATGTAAATATATTTAATTCCATTTGAGCACAAGAAGGTTTAGTTCACAAATGTAGTTACTGTATTGCAAATTGTTTGACATTGTGTTTATATTACTGTATATGTGATCTGACCCAGTAGAGGATCTGCATGGAATGAGCAAGAGCCTGGGGAACATTTTTCTCATTTCCAACATTTTAACTTAAAGGTGCATTATGTAATAAATCTAAAGCAAGTGGCCATAAAATCCTCCTAATATGTCACAGAGACTCAGGAATAATGTTCATATAACAAACTGAACTCACCAACAAAAACAGTACAGACAAAATATTTGCATTAAAAACAAATATTTTGCAGACTGCAAATCCTGTTTATGTTTTGAAATCATGTTTTTGGCATGTGGCGCCACCTACCGCCGTCTACCAATCATTGCAGTCAGTAGAGTCTCAGCTGCCGAGCAAACCACGGGTTGCCAGTTACATCTGAGCTACAATGGCGGAGAAAATGAAACTTAAAGACCTTGGTATTTTGAATTTGAGTGTAGTAACCGTGTTTGGCCACATTCTTACATACGGCACCTTTAAGCTAACTCTTAAGTGTGTGTGTGTGTGTGTGTGTGTGTGTGTGTGTGTGTGTGTGTGTGTGTGTGTGTGTGTGTGTGTGTGTGTGTGTGTGTGTGTGTGTGTGTGTGTGTGTGTGTGTGTGTGTGTGTGTGTGTGTGTGCGTGCGTGCGTGTACGTGCATCCACCCTACAGCCAGAGGAGATGCAGTGGTCAGGTGGTGACCATAAGATCCCAGACTCCGTGTGCAGTTTTCCCTGCGAGTCTGGTGAGAGGAAGAAGATGGTGAAGGGTGTTCCCTGCTGCTGGCACTGTGAGCTCTGCGATGGCTATCAGTATCTTCTGGATGAGTTTTCCTGTGACATGTGTCCCTTTAACATGAGGCCCTTGAAGAACCGCACAGGCTGCCGGCCCACACCCATTATCAAGCTGGAGTGGAGCTCTCCCTGGGCCATCATTCCAGTCTTCCTGGCCATTCTGGGCATCCTGGCCACTACGGGAGTCATCGCCACCTTCATCCGCTTCAATGACACACCCATTGTTCGGGCCTCTGGCAGAGAGCTCAGCTATGTGTTGCTAACAGGCATCTTCCTCATCTACCTCATCACCTTCCTCATGATAGCTGAGCCCAGTGTGGCTGTGTGCGCCTTCCGCAGGTTGCTGTTGGGGCTAGGCATGTGCATCAGCTATTCTGCCATGCTTACCAAGACCAATCGGATCTACCGCATCTTTGAACAGGGGAAGAAGTCAGTCACGCCCCCGAAATTCATCAGCCCCACCTCTCAGCTTATTATCACTTTTATACTCATCTCGGTACAGGTAAGTGAGCTTTTTTCCTCCAAATTAAAATCTGTGTTGCACACTTATACTCTTCTCTTCACAGTTACTTGCGGTGTTTATCTGGTTTGGTGTAATGCCCCCCCACACCATCATCGACTATGAGGAGCAGAAACCTCCAAACCCAGAGTTTGCCCGTGGAGTCCTCAAGTGTGACATGTCTGATCTGTCCCTCATCTTATGTTTGAGCTACAGTATTGTACTGATGATTACTTGCACGGTGTATGCCATCAAGAGTAGAGGAGTTCCTGAGACCTTCAATGAGGCTAAGCCCATTGGCTTCACCATGTATACAACCTGCATCGTCTGGCTGGCTTTTGTACCCATCTTCTTTGGCACGGCCCAGTCAACTGAGAAGGTGGGAAATTCAGCATCTCTTCATGATTTACTAGTCCCCGATCTAGAACCTAGTGTGACAATAGTATAACAGTCATATCATAATGTTTGCTTCCTGTCTCCACTGTGCTCATTCAGTTAAAGTACACGACAAAATACAAGAATGTTTGCTGGAAGTTTTGAAAAAAGAAAGAAAGATATGCACTTTGAATGAATAAAGGGTTGTTGTGAATGAGCCTGAGGTGCTTTCAAAGGGTTTTCAGTTTTCACCTCACTCAAATGGAAATGAAGGGGGGAGAGAAAAAGAAAGGAGGTCAGATGAACTAAGGGACAAGAGGGAACAGCCATAGACTTAGCCACCCATTCAGTTAATCATTGCTGAGAAAAAGAGATAGAAATAGACTCTTACCTTTGTCTGGATCATAATGGCTGCTTTTAGATAACCTATACCTGCTCAATGTCTGTATTTATATAAGCCATTCCACCTTTCAATAATCCAATGGAGAGATAAACACAACAAAATAAATCTTAATGACAAATGTGTCCAAATTAAATAATTACAAGGTGTGGGGCAGATTCAGATAAATGATGAAATAACAGACAGTGTCCACACTTGAGCAGTAACTTGTGTGCGGACACTTTCTGTTATTTCGTCGGACTGCGAGATACCATGATGTGCTGTTGCTCAGGATAGTGTACAAATAATGACTTATTCATGCTACAAATATATCTTATTTATAACACACATGGCTTCATTTATTTATGATCTCTACAGTCTGTTTGAATAATAAGTTCATAATTTATCAGAGGCAGTTCTCAGGAGAAGCCACTTCTCATTATCACTGTTGAATTTTCAGTAGAAGGAGCAGCGGGAAGTAGACATGGTCAGAGCCCATAAATAGAGCCACCTTCCCTGACTACATATGCCAGGTTATAAATTATTAATCGGGGAAAAACACAGCCTCCTGTGCTTAGAGATAAAAAAAAGAAAGAAAAAGAAACATAAACTGCCTTGTGACAGCCTATGGTGCTTCACTTGAACTGCAGTGTGATGAAACTGGATGGTGATGGATGCGTTTGCTGTAATGAATTGGTAGTTGGCACAGCCATTTTAACCACATGAGCGTGTAAGCAGTTCTTTTGCACTACTGTCTCTGCTGCAGATGTTCATTCAGACCACCACCCTGACCGTATCCATGAGCCTGAGTGCCACTGTGTCGCTGGGCATGCTCTACATTCCCAAGGTGTATGTCATCATCTTCCACCCAGAGCAGAATGTCCAGAAGAGGAAGCGCAGCTTCAAAGCTGTGGCGCAGGCAGCTACCATGTCCACACATCTGTCCCAAAAGTCCAACGACAAACAAAACGGAGAGTCCAAGATTGAGCCGGACAGATCACAGTAAATTGGCACAAAGCAGAAGAACGAAGAAAAGATATCAGCTATTCCTATTGGCAGGATATGCCGTACGTTTTCCTTCTCCTTCTCTTTTGGATTGAAACACCAGCAGAAAACACACACGGCGATGAAATGAAGCACAAAAGGAACAAAATGTTTTTAGTTGCTTACACAGAGACTGAAAGGCTGCTGCATTTTAATGTTGTATTCACGTATAACCCATCAGATTTTTGTCTTAACTCTCCTTGGAAAACCCTGGATGGAAAAAAAACAAAGAAAGTTGAACTTAAATGTGACCTTTGCCCTACAGAAGAAAATGTATATGTATGTGCAGTCCCTCTAGGTCAATGAAAGGCTGCGTGCCATTGGATTGCATGGATTATGGATTATGTGTTTTGTCTGTACATAAATGTTTTCAAAGATTGTATGTGATATGACTTTCTTCTGATTGTGCTAGAATGAGGTAGCTCTTAATAAGCACGACCACTTCCTGTTATGTCTGATATACTCCTGTGGGTATTGAATTGATGACTGAATTATAACGACTCCACCTCCAACATGACCCAGGGCTTTGCTGAAATGATGATTTTGCACTGTTAAACAGTAAATACGTCAAGGAAATTACATTCTGACAATGCAGTGAATAAAAACTGCAACCTATCTGAAGGGTAATACTGTCTACTGTACCACAATGGAAAAACAAGGTTTTGCAATTGTCCATATTGTTTCTCAAATTATTCATTAAATCAATCATGTATCAATCAATTCTGCTACATGTCAACATCAGATAAGCTGCTTTAAGCTGCATTTCAGAACATTTATCACAGTCTTATTCCTGCTTCCACCATTATTCATTCAGCAGGAGAAAACAGTCCATTTCACAAAATAAAAATATTTTACCAAAGGTGTTCCAATTATTTAAAATTGTACAAGACTTCCTCTTCTGGTGCAACATTTTCAATAAAACGGATCGACACAAGATTGGCTTACCTTGGCAAGTGCATGGCTGTGAGAAAGCACAGCTCATACTGCCCTCTGCAGGACAGCACACCTCAGTGAAATATTTATGAATAAAAATTCAAAAGGAATGGTTTCGAACACGTGAATAAATACAAAAATGTTTATTATATGCATTGTTCTGACATTTGGCAAAACAAAATCTTAAAAACACCTACATTACTTGCACATGATGGCAGACGCAAAGAGTGCAGAGAAAAACAAATATTTCTGACACGAAGGCAGTTACTTTCATGAGCTGTCAAATAAATCGACTTGTCTGAAGAAACATATACACACATTTAATTATTAGAAAGGACAACAAAAAAGTCAGGGCAAATCACAGCATTCAAATAAAATGCATATTGATGCACATGCAAAAAATATACGCTGGTATTGCTAAATTGACTAAAGGTCACGTATTTCTTTTAAATAATATTCTATCAGTCCTCTTGCTGATCTATTGCTGATCACCAGGTCAGCTCTATTTCCAACGTTTTACTGCAGCATCCTGTCAGGGCTCCGCTTCAAAGTTCACTCGAGGAAGCTGTCCAGAGTCAGGCAAGTTTCAATCTTGGGTGGAGGCCTGGTCACCTTTTTCCTCTTCACTTTCATCAATGGACGAATCTGTGACAAAGGAGACTGGAGTGCTTGGTTAAGGAATGAGGCTTTTTTTCCCAGTTCTTTTACTTTTTGGAATATCCTTTGGTAGGGAAGAATAGAAGAAGCTAGTATGACAGTCATTTGAATCTATAATATGTGCCAAGAGTGTGTATTTCAACTTGTTGATCCTGCCACCTAACAAATGTACCTGAACTATAAGGAATAGTGTGGTGGTAGGAGTACTGATAGACAATGAAAAGAACCAACCCAGACTTCTATGATCATTGAAAACATGGCTGCCAGTAGGGACACAAAGCAAAACTTTGTGAAAGGCTTACCTAATAAAATAGATTTCTGCTCAAGTCAACGACATCTTCAAAATACGTCTGTTACTTTATCTCACCACTAGACAGTAGTATCCTAAACTTACTGATGGAGGCAGTGTGGAAAAGAAATCCTGATCAAATCATCTTCAAAAACCCCAGACGGAGGTTTTTAAGAAACACAAATATACCTCATGAGTCAAAACAGGATACAGGTTGAAAGAATTTGGTTCTTCCTCCTAACCCATCATAACCAGTTTTCACCTGAAATGAGAAATGGTGTCTTTCATCAAAGCAGGACAAAGGAAAAAGACATGTTCAAACAGAGCAGATGGTTGCTTTGAACATACAGCTCCAGGTTTCCTCTGCGGGTCCAACATACTGCCAAAGGACTTTTTTCGGAAAAGGAGGGAGTTCCTCAAAAACGGATCCATGAATCCGTCTTCTTGCTGAACCTGAGGTTAAAAAAAAGAAGAAAAAATACACATTTAATGACGCACATAGCAAAAAAAAAAAAAAAGTACCTTTAAAAATCTACCTTGGTCAAAGAAGAACTTTTCTCATCGTGTTTCAACATGGATATCCTGAAAAGTATTTTCAAAAAGGAAAACAATCACTAACTCACAAATAAAAAGAGTTCAATACACAAATTCATGTTTTATTCATTCATGCTGTAAATGTCATTTTGAAAAAACATGTTTCACTTCTACTGTAGGGCACAACTTACGAGTGAGGGTCAAGACGCATCTTCTTAGACGGGACCTGCGTTGACTTCTTGGCAGAATCATCTGGTGTAGTGATGTCGTAAGTCATGTTGAGGTCCACGTCCTCACCATCACCGGGTTGGTGGAAGCGCGGCTGCTTCAGCTCCAGAGGGGCAGGGCTGACAGAAACAGAAGGTGGCCCTCTTTTAAAATGGCTAGATCACCATAACAACTCACACAGAACATAACCTAGTCTGGACCTGGTTATCTTTCAGCTTGTTGTTCACTACAAAAACTTCAATATCATCTTTTTCCATGTGCCTCAGTGTTACATTAATAAGAGACTTTGTACTTTAGCATGAATCGGTGCTACATGTCATATGATAACCACTGTCTTCATCTCTGACTGAGGTTTTCAGGTTTTGTCACTGGAGCTCACTCGACGAAAGCTTGGCTCTGTTGTACACGCACAAGTGTGAGGCTTCAGTTCGGTGGTGACACAAACCTTTCAAAGACGAGCCGATTAATGGTTTCATTTGTCCGTGTTGGCGTTCTCAGAGTCTTCTGAAGGAACTCTACTTTCTTCTTCAGACTCTGTGGAGAAAAACACATCAGAGCAACAAACAACACATTTCTACAGAACAAAACAAACATCCGGTGGATTTACTTACAGAGATTTCTTTGTAAGCATTTGCCTGATCATTCTGCAGTGACTTCATGTCCTCCTTGGTCTGATTCACCTCAACTGAAGCTTTTTGTAACTAAAACGAAACAAACACAACTTAAAAAGGAATTTGAAGCTCCTCCTCCTGGATGCTGAGTGATCATTTATTTCAAAGGTACCTTGTTGGTGGAGGAGAGCAATTCTTTCTTCAGCTTCTCACACATGTCATGTGCAGACTTCAGGCTTCCCTTTAGGTTATCATACTCTCTGAAGAGAAGGAGGTGCAGATAGACACATATATAAAAACATGGAAACTGCAATCATTTTCCATAAGGTTAAAGAGATAGTTTGGATATCTGAACATGTTTCATAACACAGACCCCAGGAGTACAGTGGATGTAACGTTGTTAAATCATTTAACGAGGATCCAGTTTGGAGATAAGAAAGGTAATTCTGAGAGAGAGTTTGGGACACACAACATATTATATACGTATATGCACAATTTTTTGGCCTGTATCTACGCCGTGCAGCAGACTTGCCTACGCAAGTCGCAATTGCGGTAGTCCAGTTGTCTTAGTCAGAGAATGAGGGAAGTTAAACAAACACGTCTGAATATGAAACTGATGATGAACCGTGTAGAGAAAATCCATCAGGTTATCTTTAGTACACTTGCGATGCAAGGAGATGGGAGTGAAGCCACATAAAGGTATGTTCGTTCAAGCTCTGTACTGTTTCCGTGTCTATATTTAGCGACTTTACAGTCTCCCTGCAACAAATCTATGCAACTAGTGATTTGACATACTGATCAGCAGCAGTTTTATTGTTCAAACTTGTTAATATGCATGTGTGTTTGTGGTTTCAAACCCATCAGTTATGCACCCCAAACTCTCTCCCAGAACTACTTTTCTTAGCTCCGAACCACGAAGCAAAACATCTTTAAATGATTTAACAAAGTTGCATCCTCTCTTCTCCCGAGGTCTGTGTCACACACTTAAAAGTTCAAAAATCTTCTCAGAGTGAATTTTCCATAAATAATTATATAGTGCTTCTATATTTTTATGTTTTGAGTTTAATGTTATTACCGACCTACCAAAAAAGTTTTTTTTATTATGAGGTATAAGTAGATAATGTGCTTTTCTAATCAAATGTGATTATTATGATTACTGTCACAATTGTCCTTCATGCAAACAAAAGTTATCTATGGAGATCTACAAGGCCAAGTGCTTGAACCTATACTTATACATGCTTCCTTTAGACATCATTATTAATAAGCATAAAATAAGACAACATAACAAGAACAAGCTGTATCTATGACAACGGATGAAACAAATGAGATTGTTCAACCATAGGAACCAGAGAATCCTCCGACATTGCCACATTTTTTTCTACCATGACGAAAAAATCTGAAGGCTGAGGACACACAAACATCTTTACCAACACAAGTCAGAAGTGAGATTTTTATCACTTGACAGGATCTTTAAGTATATTGGACAAGTCATTGAACTCTTATATAAAACAAATCTCACAACAGCCTCCTTCCACTTGAACAACATAATAAAAAATAGAAACATCCTGTCATTTAAGGATGTTAAAAACCCTAGACTGGACTATTACAGTGAACGCGGTGTTCCAGTAGGTCTGTCACAAGTCTCCAGTACTGACAAGGTACTGACGAAACTAGAAAAAAAGACAATATAAATTTAAATCCTGCTCCTATAGTCACAGTAACTGCAATGCCAGGGTTACATTATCTTATCATACCAGACGCAGTGTCAACCAATCTCTCTCATGTCTCTCGCAGCTAACTCCGGCCAACGTCTGATTTTGAAATCAAAAACAGACATGTACAAGACAGAAAGTGGAACAAATAATTGTCCCTCAAATCCCAGAAGAGATTATTTTTCTGTCCATCCATTAATTTTTAAGAGTAGTTAAGCAGACTGAGAACTGGGCGAGAGAGGAGAGTGGAGCAGTGAGAGGGCGAGCTCTGGGGATGAAATATGACAACAAGCTGGGACTGTTACATTAACTGAATGTGACGCTTGTTTGATTACAGTATTTTTTTCCATGCTGCACTATAATTGATCTTTATTTTATTATTACAGCCTTCATATCATTGACAATCATTTTATAATTATCTTACTTATATATTTTTTTTTAAAGACATTTTTGTTCAGGAATTAATGGGCAATTAGCCACTGTGATCTAACCCTGATCTGATGCAATTATTATTGGTGTAGTAGTAGTAGCAATAATAATAATAATAATAATAATAATAATAATGATGTGTGAAAAGTAAATTCCAGAGAAGTCTAGAAACAATTCTCCAAACTTCAAGTGTGAACATAGCTTTAGTGCATAATTAAACAGGATTGAATTGTTTACTTTTTGAGCGAGACGCAGTAGATGGAGAGCTGTTCCACTGCCGCATGGCCGACACCCATATCTCTCATCATAGACTCCACTTCTGCCCTGTGACCCTGTAACAAGATGTCCAGGCTGACAAAAAAGGATCAGCGTTAGGCCATCACACGCATCACATATGCAATATCACAGGACACCACACATCCATTCAATCGTCATTTCTAACTCACAAGGGAGATTTAAAAGTATGAATTGCATTAAAACCCTGCTTCAGCAGAATTCTAACATCTTCAGCCATCTCCACCTTAAACAAAACAAAGCCATAGATCTTAAGTATGTTATAGTGCTGGGCGGTATACCGGTTCACACCGAATACCGGTTTATATTTTCGTTATGGTATGAATTTTTAATATACCGCCATACCAGTGTATTTGATTACAACGGAACGATGTGCCGAGCGACGCTGTTTCAGACGGAGTCCTTTTCAATGTTGCGCATCTACAGTAAACACGCATGGTGAGACTGCAAGGTTTGAGGTTTAAAGCGCTCTGGTGTTACGTGAAGGTGAAGATGGATAGGATAGACATGGAAAGTTCCGAAATCGAAGCTGCAGAACTAGTAGAACATGCCGACACAGAAGAACTTGGAAAAACACATCCTGTGTTTTTTTAGAGGGAATATTCGAAATATCATCCTCTATTACGCTAACAATTTTGACAGCCCTAGTAAGCATGTCTTGGAATATCAAGAATGCATGTAGTTAATGTCGGCACCCTCCACATCAGCAGGTTACATGGGGAATATTGATTTGCATTAGAATCATGACTAGCTCTTCTTTGTACAGCATCATTTTCTGGGGCCATGCGAACCTGTACTAGTGTGGAGTTATTCTATGATACTACTGCAGTAATTCTGTTCTCACCAGTAGAAAATGCTGCGAACACCTGATTATGCATGAAAAAAAAAAATACCTTCATATACGGTGAAACCGTTCGAATTTTGAAAAATACCATGATATATATTTTTGGTCATACCGCCCAGCACTAGTATGTTACATGTTTTTCTTTTGTGTCGGATCTTTTCATGTCCTACATATTTTTCTGCAAAGTGAGACATGCAAATGTACAGAAAAGGAGTCCCCAAGAGGATAATAAACAATTTTCTAATACTGACATAGTCAAGACCATTCAAAAACAGCTTTCACATACGTAGCAAAGTCAGTTTTGTGATTAGTAAGTGGCTGTCAGTGTGAATGATAACGTGATTGCAGATACCTTTCAAAAGTTTTCATTTTAGTTCTGAGTTTCTTGACCTCCTCCTTGGCAGCCTGAATGTCACTCTGTTGCGTCTCTAGATACATCATCTGCTTCTGTGAGAAGTTTGTACAAATGAATAAGAATAACAGAGATAATGTGAGTCAGTGTAAAAAAAAAAGATAAACTTACTCTGAGAGCAGAGCACAACATCTCCTTTTCCATGATCTCCTTTCTTCCATTTTCCAGATCTCTCCTCTGCTTATCCACAATCTCCTTCAAACTGTCCATCACTTTCTGTTTGTCCCACCAGTCTTTCTCTAGATACAGAGACAGATTGTAAATACTGTGTACTAAGGTTAGGCAATAGTATGTCATTATACAACATTGAATACCAAAATAAGAGCGTCTGTCCAACATATCCGTCTGCGTGGGTGAGTTTTCAGACCAGTATAATACTTTTTCTTGTCGATCTGGGCAATTCAATTTTATTAAATTAATGGATGCGATATCACAATGTGACCACTTGTCCTCTGGGAAAGAGTGAGTCTGTCCCAAACAAAAACATAAATAACATGTTGCGATATCAAAGTATAATGTCCACTTAAAGTCAATAAATGCAGGAACTGAAAGCGAGTCAGTGCACAAATCCCTGCATCAGCCTCAACCTTTGGCACTGCTGAGGATGATGAGGGGCATGCAGCAGGGGCAATGGGCGAGGGGGAGATGGGGAGGACCCCTCACATATTAGGATGACTCCACTCTGGGTTAAACTTCACTTTTATTTATTTAAACATGGCATCGGGGTGCAGGGACATAGTGACAGTAATATTACACACCATCTAAAAGTATGGAAAAGGTTTTGTTGTATTAGAAATGTGACTAGCGCCTAACCCATCTGTTGACTCTCAAAAATCAAGGACCATCATTAGAGACTGTGGCTTCTTACCTTTAGACTTTAGCAGAGCCTTCATTTGATCGAGCTCATTCTAAGGATAAAAGAAGATGAGATAATGTAAAGGAATCATTATGTGTAGAATATGCTCTTCCCATCCTGTATCCAGAAAATGTTTTTTACAGAACAAAATGCTTTCGTGGTCGTAATTTTAGTACCTGCAAACTCTCCGGGTCCACCGTACCCTCCTCCTCTACACCAATGTCAAAGTAGAGTTTGCAGATAATGTGTCTGGTGCTGACCTGCACACAGAGCAGCACATCATCAACACTTCCTCTGACAAGTTGTTTCACAGTGGGTCAGAGAGTATGGTCGAGTAAGTTACTCTACCTGTTTCCTGCATTGTGGACAGGTTTTATTGGGAGCTGTCTGAAACCACTGGAGCAAGCTGAGAGGAGACAACAGAGTAAGCAGCTGCTGAAATACTTAAGGAAAACATTTGACTTTCTTAATGTCGTCACCATTGATAGTGGAAAGTGTGTCCACAGTGTATGGCTGCGACATCTTTGGAGTGATCGAAGAAGTCAGAGCAAATGGTACAATATGCTCGGATAGGCATCTTATTATTACAAGGATCGTCCTGTAATAAAAAAAAGGGGCAACCATTTAACAACAGTGCTCGTTGAATTAACTAAATCAACGTGCTTGACTACAGTTGTAACGATAACGTCACACAAATTAGCATTAGCTACATATCAGGCTAACATTTACACTATCAGCCACCAGCTTTCTTACCAAACAAAGACGTTCGTTTACAGCTCAGGAGCATTCCTAGTCGTGTCCGTCTAACTCGTGTAATGTCATTTAACCCAGTTATAGTAAACTGCGGGAGTTCAGGCTGCGAACGCACTACAACAACACATTTATCTGCGCTGTCCCCGCCATTCTGTTCAAACATCAATGTTGTTGTTCTTCTTCTGCCGCTGATGCTGCTGCTGCTGCTGCTTCGAGCTAACGGTTTGTTGCATTACCGCCACCACCTGGTGTGGAGTGTGGACCAAAATGTGGATCTATCAGTGCTTCTCAATTATGTGTGTTTTGTGATTTGCATTTGCGTTTGTGTTTTGCACCTCAGGGCCACCGTAGCATAACATTGTATGCTTATTAACATTAAAGAAAACAAAATATAGATCAACTTACAACAAAGTAAAACTTTATTAATATTGTTTTTTAGTCTGTAACAGAAAATATTTAAATTTGCATTGCATCAATTTGTGGATGTGGATGTGCAATTACACTTCATTCTGGTACGGCAAAAACTGCATGTTTCCCGTGGTCACACATGCCCCCCCTGGCATCACATTACACACCCCCAGGGGGCCCGCCCCACTGTTTGAGAAGGACTGATCTAACTGATCAATGACTGCAAAAAAACATTCAAAAAAATTAAAAATAAATAACAACAATAATAATAATATTCATGATGTGCATACATGTATATACACATGCCTAAACACACACGTACAAGGTTTTTGAACTGCATTGACTTACATTAATTTCCTGGAGACTTACTCTAAACTTAACCATAATTACTACTGGCCTAAACCTAATCCCGAGCCTAACCTTAACCTAATCCTACCCTCAACCTCACTTTAACCTTAAAATATAGTTATTTACATTATGGGGATTGCTTTTTGTCCCCATAATGTGACTGTGTAAACAGTTTTACGTACAATATACAACATACAAACAGATTGAAAAACATACATCTTACATAACTTACATCCCAACATATCCGCTCAATCAATTTTGTGGTTTTAAGAAAAGGAAATAATATCGTGTAACAGTAACTGAGTTTCTTTTGTAGTAATATGTTTAGTCAAACTCCACATCAATGTCTCTCAACTCTTGAATCATAATTTCTCCATGATATTTCTGATGACCTTTGTCCTGTCTCCTCACCTGTCAGTTCTTCCTCCATGACCGGAGCACAGACTCTGTCTGACACAGAAATACAGCAGCAGGGTTTGTGATGCTGTCCTTAAATACACCAGACTCCTCTGTTAAATACTGAGATTTTACACATTTCCCTGGTAGTGGTTGGAGATTAACCCACGTTTTTAAGGGTTGTTAAAGGTGCATTATGTAATAAATCTAAAGCAACTGGCCATAAAATTCTCCTAATATGTCACAGAGACTGAGGAATAATGTTCATATAACAAACTGAACTCACAAACCGCAACAGTACAACCAAAATATTTGCATTAAAAAAAACATTTTGCAGACTGCAAATCATGTTTATGTTTTGAAATCATGTTTTGGCGCCACCTACCGCCATCTACCAATCATTGCAGTCAGTAGAGTCTAAGCTGCCGAGCAACCACGGGTTGCCAGTTACGTCAGAAAACGAAACCTAAAAGATCTCTGTATTTTGAATTTGAATGTAGTAACCGTTTTTGGCCACATTCTTACATATGGCGCCTTTAAAGGTGAAGTAAGCAGTTTATAGTGCCATCTAGAGGAGAGGCTGAAATTTACAACAAAGAACTGCTCCTCTGCTCACCCCCTCCCTTCCCTGAGCAGATGAGGTTCGTGAGGCGAGGGGGAGGGCGAGCTACCGCGGCCGTAGCAGACGAAGCGGAGAGAGTGGAGGCGGGACTTCCGCTACTAGTAAAGCGACGCTTGATTTGTTCTCTCGCGTTTGTCCTTACAGGCTCCCGTAGAAACATGGCGTCGTGGCAATGCAGTAGCGGCCCGCGACCATGTTATTTTACATGACTTTTTGAAACACTACGAAAATGAAACAAAGAATATTATACAGCGACTAGACAATGCAGGAACACATAATATGTATACAAAAGTGGATTTTGGGTTATATTAACCCATAAATACTACACAGTGTCCCTTTAAGTCTTTTTAACTGATCTACAGTTCAGCTTGTTCGGCTTGATTTTTGTGTCAGGTGGTGGAGAGAGCGCTGCCAGGGCGATGAGAAGCGGGAGTGTGGAGGAGACAAAAAGACGATGGTTTTTGCCGTAGGACGTGAAAAAAAGAGGGATCACTCTGTGAAGGGCAAAAGACGAGTCCATGTAAAGAGTGGTGACCCAGGGGGAAAAGCCCTCCCTGTGATTCTGGTGGATTATGGGATGTTTGTCCTAATATGTGAAACACAGAGAGACGGACAGTCATTTTGAGACCAATGAAAGCGATATGCGGAAAGTTGTTGTTTACTACCGTTGCTAGGCAGCGGACATTTATCCGGCAGCACAACTTAGATATTTTGGTTGTACGCCCCCTGTTGTTGAGGCGAATACTACAACAACAACACGGTGAGTATAAACAAGACTTTACTCAACACGAGCTAATGACCCGCGCCCGTTCCTGTCAAATTAAAACTCATGCACTGAATCAAAAATAATAATAATAATAATAATACATTTTATTTGAAGCGCTTTTCTAAGTACTCAAAGACACAATACATCATAAAAGCAGTAAAAACAGCATCAAATAAGAAAAACACTAAAAACACATCAGACTAAATTAAACATTAAAAGCAATTTTAAAAAGGTGAGTTTTTGACATTGATTTGAAAGTTGAGAGGTCGGTGGAGTCACGGATTTGTGTGGGGAGAGAGTTCCAGAGGGAGGGGGCAGCGACAGAGAAGGCTGTCGCCCCAGGTTCGGAGCTTGGTCCTGGGTGGTGGAGACAGGAGGTTTGCGCTGGATGAGCGGAGGCTACAGGATGGGTTGTGGCGGTGGAGCAGGTCAGTGAGGTAGGCAGGGGCCTGGTTATGGAGGGCTTTGTGTGTGAGGAGGAGGATTTTGAATTGTGTTCGTTGTGGGACCGGGAGCCAGTGGAGGTTCTGGAGGACAGGGGTAATGTGGTCATGGGAGCGGGTGTGGGTGAGCAGACAAGCAGCAGAGTTCTGGATGTACTGGAGTTTATTAAAGGTTTTGGATGGTGTGCCGTAGAGGATGCTGTTGCAGTCATCAAGTCTGGAGGTGATGAAGGCGTGGATGAGGGTTTCAGCAGCGGAGAAAGAGAGTGATGGGCGGAGTCGGGCGATGTTTTTGAGTTAAAAAAAGGCAGTTCTGGTGATTTGTTTTATGTGGTGTTCAAAGGAGAGGTTATTGTCAAAGATGACTCCAAGGTTGCGACTGTGAAGGGATGGAGACAGGGTGGAAGTGTCGACAGTGAGGGAGAAGCTGGGAATGGTTTTTGGGACCGATGATGATCATGTCTGTTTTGTCGCAGTTCAGTTTGAGGAAGTTGGTGTGCATCCAGGATTTAATGTCAGTGAGGCAGTTGGAGAGAGTGCAGTGAGTGGCAGCGGTGATGGATTTGGTGAAGATGTAGAGCTGGACATCATCGGCGTAGCAGTGGAAGGAGGTAAAGTATGAAGAGGAGAGGACCAAGCACCGAGCCCTGGGGGACGCCTTGGGACAGTGGAGCAGTGGAGGAGGTGCAGTTGTTGATGTGGAGAAGGCGGTGCCGGTGATGCTGAGGGACGATTCGAGGCGAGAGAGAAGAACGGTGTGGTTGATGGTGTCAAAAGCTGCAGTGAGGTCCAGGAGGAGGAGGATGCTGAGGTGACCAGAGTCTGTGGAGAGGAGGATGTAAATGTTTACAGCCTTAAACAAGATAACCAACAGTGTTGTTGGTAAAATGTTAAAATGGTTAATGTACTGCAATTGACATTAAATATTTGTGTTGCAGTTAAATAAATCTTTTAAAGACGTATAACCAGACTTCTATTGATATTTAACTCTGAAGATTACCATAGGTGGCAGTGTAAAGTCAGAAATTGTTGCAATAAAAGTATCAAAATTATGATTTTTGAAATGCATTTTCTCCAAAATTCCACAGTAAATGTGGATAGTATGTGAATCAGGTGAGACATTCAACGGGACACCTTATTTGGCCATTAAGTGGCACTGCAAAGTCAGCAACTGTTGCCATAAAAGTGTCAATTATGATTTTTGAAGTGGATTTTCTCCAAAATTCTCCAGTAAATATGGACATATGGGGCATCACTGGAAAGGTGAGAAGCTGTAGTATGTGAATCAGGTGAAACATTCAACGGGAAACCTTATTTGGCCATTAAGTGGCACTGCAAAGTCAGCAACTGTTGCCATAAAAGTGTCAATTATGATTTTTGAAGTGGATTTTCTCCAAAACTCCAGTAAATATGGACATATGGGGCATCACTGGAAAGGTGAGAAGCTGTTGTATGTGAATCAGGTGAGACCTTCAACGGGAAACCTGTGATGCGGCCCAGCCTCACCCAGACTCTAACTCATGCAGCCCCCAAGCAAATTGAGTTTGAGACCCCGGATCTATATGTAATATCACGTGTGTCCACCGGGGGGCAGGTTTAACAGTTGAACAGCCGTGAATTAATTTATCTACACGTAATATCACGTTTGAACTTCCGCGCACGCAGGTGCAGGAGGAGACACCCGGGAGGACGAGGAGCAGCGGTGACAAACATGTGGTGGTAACTGCTGCTGAACAATGATTGTTTTTAATGTTGAAGACATACTTTATACTATGACGCTGACCGTGACCGTTTTGTTTAGGAAGCTGTCGTTTCGTGTCGGCCAAAGCCAAGAGTTCCCGGATGTTCTGCTGGAGAAGCCACGCTGGATGAAGAAGACGAGCCGCCATGAAGACTCGGTGATCGGCTTCTTCTACCACGTGAGACATCATATCAATGTAGTTTCTACCCATTTATATTGATTAATTCTATTTTTAAAAAAACCAAAAAACAGACTGTATAACGTAGACATATTCTGATAATTCTGAAAATTAACTCGATTCAAATGTAATGTAAGTCTATGAGAAAATTAGCTACTTCTCACTTGATTAAAATGTAATTTAAGCTCTTAAATATAACGTGATGATAATTTTAATCCATTTTAGTAAGATAACAGATCAGTGTCTTCTCATATGAATCCTGATTTGTCTAAATAACAGCTAATATTGTCCACTTTTAAAATAAACCTTCTGTGGGGAAAAAAAACAACAAATGTCTTTTAATATTTACTTGCTCTAATTTTATCAGTGACCTGTCAATAGAATGACTAGAATGATTAAGTCTTAAACTTTTAACTTCATTAAAGATATTACTCTCACAATCTCCTCAAATAAACTTTAAATTCCTGTTTTTATTAATAGCTAAAACTAATTGATCGTCTTTGTCACTAGAGACTTTGAATTCTCCTGCTCAACCTGCCAGATAAAATGATTAAACTAATCTTTCTGTATAGTATCTTTATATTTTAAATAACTGAATTGTCACTTTGTACAATGTGTGTCCAAATAAAAAAAATCTTAATTGTACTATGTTTCTATCACATTTTTTTATATATAATTTTACAACAATCAAACATAATAATGTCGTCTATTGAAAACCATGCTGCTTTTTTCGTGCAGTTTCTATAATATAAATAAACCCAGTGTTCACAAAATAAATGTAAAACGAATATTATATTGGGTTGTTAAAGGAGTACAATTTTGGAAATGCATAAAATCATTATGTAATTATACAATCTTGCATACAAAAATAATCAAAAATTTGTTTAAAAAAAAAATGCTACTTTAACTGATTATTAGACTAAAACTAAATATTATAATTTCCTTCTCTACTTAACATGAACTATTATCATTTCTTCAGTGACTTATGGCGTGAAAAGGGCATTAGTGAGTTAAGATAGTGTCGGGTGTGTTCTGCTGCATCACACGAGGGTGCCAGGGTCTGCACTGGGTTCCTTTGGGGTCACCTCTTGCATCTGTGGATGAAGAGTCTCCTGATAGAGAGAGAACTCTATCGACCTGTGAAGAAGGCAGTGACATTGTATAAATATGAATCATGTTAAGAAAGTGACGGAAATTGAAGAGAGAGAAATTCTCTGGCTCAGGGAAGGGTGTTGACACCAAATCACCAGACTTGCATAATATTATATGACTATTGCATATTATTGTGTTCTTTAAATGTATGTAAATGTACTCTTACAAAGTCAAAACATAAAAAGTGCTGACCTTCCATGCAATGGGAGTCCGTGGAAACTGGCTGACTGGGACATCTGAGGCCTCTTGAGGTTGGCTGCTTCACCTTGAACAGATTGGGCCTGATGCACCAATGGGTGAGGATGTGAAAGGCTAGAGATCCCTGTGTCGTGGCCCTTTGAGACAGCAGGTGGATAACCAAGGGCGTTCCTCAGGTACCAGTCCCTCAGCCCCTCCAGGGCTAGGGCTTTATGCAGACTTCTAGTTGAGTCCTCTGGGGTTGGGAGAGAAAACTGTGGGGGTCTGTGACTGAAAGAGGAGCCAGACACCTCAGTCTGGTAAGGGTGCAGGTTGGGGATGGAAGATGTGGTTCCAGAGGCAGGAAGGGGAGACTCATATGCTGAAAATAGGATTGCATCCTGGAGTTGTTGCTGCAAAGGTATAAGAGGTCCACAAGATTTGGTTCTGGTGACTTTGACTCTGCGCAGTTCGGCCTGGGACCCTCGCAGCACCATGGGGCTATATGCAGGTACAGCGCTAGGAAGATGCACCTGGGAGCCGCAGGTTGCAGACCCCTGCCCTAGATCATGCAATTGTTGCAATAAAAGTATCAAAATGATGATTTTTGAAGTAGATTTTCTCCAAAATTCTCAAGTAAATATGGACATATGGGGCATCACTGGAAAGGTGAGAAGCTGTAGTATGTGAATCAGGTGAGACATTCAACGGGAAACCTTTTTTGGCCATTAGGTGGCACTGCAAAGTCAGCAATTGTTGCAATAAAAGAGTCAAAATTATGATTTTTGAAGTGGATTTTCTCCAAAATTCTCCAGTAAATATGGACATATGGGGCATCACTGGAAAGGTGAGAAGCTGTAGTATGTGAATCAGGTGAAACATTCAACGGGAAACCTTATTTGGCCATTAAGTGGCACTGCAAAGTCAGCAACTGTTGCCATAAAAGTGTCAATTATGATTTTTGAAGTGGATTTTCTCCAAAACTCCAGTAAATATGGACATATGGGGCATCACTGGAAAGGTGAGAAGCTGTTGTATGTGAATCAGGTGAGACCTTCAACGGGAAACCTGTGATGCGGCCCAGCCTCACCCAGACTCTAACTCATGCAGCCCCCAAGCAAATTGAGTTTGAGACCCCGGATCTATATGTAATATCACGTGTGTCCACCGGGGGGCAGGTTTAACAGTTGAACAGCCGTGAATTAATTTATCTACACGTAATATCACGTTTGAACTTCCGCGCACGCAGGTGCAGGAGGAGACACCCGGGAGGACGAGGAGCAGCGGTGACAAACATGTGGTGGTAACTGCTGCTGAACAATGATTGTTTTTAATGTTGAAGACATACTTTATACTATGACGCTGACCGTGACCGTTTTGTTTAGGAAGCTGTCGTTTCGTGTCGGCCAAAGCCAAGAGTTCCCGGATGTTCTGCTGGAGAAGCCACGCTGGATGAAGAAGACGAGCCGCCATGAAGACTCGGTGATCGGCTTCTTCTACCACGTGAGACATCATATCAATGTAGTTTCTACCCATTTATATTGATTAATTCTATTTTTAAAAAAACCAAAAAACAGACTGTATAACGTAGACATATTCTGATAATTCTGAAAATTAACTCGATTCAAATGTAATGTAAGTCTATGAGAAAATTAGCTACTTCTCACTTGATTAAAATGTAATTTAAGCTCTTAAATATAACGTGATGATAATTTTAATCCATTTTAGTAAGATAACAGATCAGTGTCTTCTCATATGAATCCTGATTTGTCTAAATAACAGCTAATATTGTCCACTTTTAAAATAAACCTTCTGTGGGGAAAAAAAACAACAAATGTCTTTTAATATTTACTTGCTCTAATTTTATCAGTGACCTGTCAATAGAATGACTAGAATGATTAAGTCTTAAACTTTTAACTGCATTAAAGATATTACTCTCACAATCTCCTCAAATAAACTTTAAATTCCTGTTTTTATTAATAGCTAAAACTAATTGATCGTCTTTGTCACTAGAGACTTTGAATTCTCCTGCTCAACCTGCCAAATAAAATGATTAAACTAATCTTTCTGTATAGTATCTTTATATTTTAAATAACTGAATTGTCACTTTGTACAATGTGTGTCCAAATAAAAAAAATCTTAATTGTACTATGTTTCTATCACATTTTTTTATATATAATTTTACAACAATCAAACATAATAATGTCGTCTATTGAAAACCGTGCTGCTTTTTTCGTGCAGTTTCTATAATATAAATAAACCCAGTGTTCACAAAATAAATGTAAAACGAATATTATATTGGGTTGTTAAAGGAGTACAATTTTGGAAATGCATAAAATCATTATGTAATTATACAATCTTGCATACAAAAATAATCAAAAATTTGTTTAAAAAAAAAATGCTACTTTAACTGATTATTAGACTAAAACTAAATATTATAATTTCCTTCTCTACTTAACATGAACTATTATCATTTCTTCAGTGACTTATGGCGTGAAAAGGGCATTAGTGAGTTAAGATAGTGTCGGGTGTGTTCTGCTGCATCACACGAGGGTGCCAGGGTCTGCACTGGGTTCCTTTGGGGTCACCTCTTGCATCTGTGGATGAAGAGTCTCCTGATAGAGAGAGAACTCTATCGACCTGTGAAGAAGGCAGTGACATTGTATAAATATGAATCATGTTAAGAAAGTGACGGAAATTGAAGAGAGAGAAATTCTCTGGCTCAGGGAAGGGTGTTGACACCAAATCACCAGACTTGCATAATATTATATGACTATTGCATATTATTGTGTTCTTTAAATGTATGTAAATGTACTCTTACAAAGTCAAAACATAAAAAGTGCTGACCTTCCATGCAATGGGAGTCCGTGGAAACTGGCTGACTGGGACATCTGAGGGCTCTTGAGGTTGGCTGCTTCACCTTGAACAGATTGGGCCTGATGCACCAATGGGTGAGGATGTGAAAGGCTAGAGATCCCTGTGTCGTGGCCCTTTGAGACAGCAGGTGGATAACCAAGGGCGTTCCTCAGGTACCAGTCCCTCAGCCCCTCCAGGGCTAGGGCTTTATGCAGACTTCTAGTTGAGTCCTCTGGGGTTGGGAGAGAAAACTGTGGGGGTCTGTGACTGAAAGAGGAGCCAGACACCTCAGTCTGGTAAGGGTGCAGGTTGGGGATGGAAGATGTGGTTCCAGAGGCAGGAAGGGGAGACTCATATGCTGAAAATAGGATTGCATCCTGGAGTTGTTGCTGCAAAGGTATAAGAGGTCCACAAGATTTGGTTCTGGTGACTTTGACTCTGCGCAGTTCGGCCTGGGACCCTCGCAGCACCATGGGGCTATATGCAGGTACAGCGCTAGGAAGATGCACCTGGGAGCCGCAGGTTGCAGACCCCTGCCCTAGATCATGCAATTGTTGCAATAAAAGTATCAAAATGATGATTTTTGAAGTAGATTTTCTCCAAAATTCTCAAGTAAATATGGACATATGGGGCATCACTGGAAAGGTGAGAAGCTGTAGTATGTGAATCAGGTGAGACATTCAACGGGAAACCTAATTTGTCCATTAGGGGGCACTGCAAAGTCAGCAACTGTTGCAATAAAAGTGTCAAAATGATGATTTTTGAAGTGGATTTTCTCCAAAATTCTCCAGTAAATATGGACATATGGGGCATCACTGGAAAGTTGAGAAGCTGTAGTATGTGAATCAGGTGAGACATTCAACGGGACACCTTATTTGTCCATTAGGTGGCAGTGCAAAGTCAGCAATTGTTGCAATAAAAGTATCAAAATTATGATTTTTGAAGTGGATTTTCTCCAAAATTCTCCAGTAAATATGGACATATGGGGCATCACTGGAAAGGTGAGAAGCTGTAGTATGTGAATCAGGTGAGACATTCAACGGGAAACCTTATTTGGCCATTAGGTGGCACTGCAAAGTCAGCAATTGTTGCAATAAAAGAGTCAAAATTATGATTTTTTTTAATGGATTTTCTCCAAAATTCCACAGTAAATGAGGCTATATGGAGCATCACTGGAAAGTTGAGAAGCTGTAGTATGTGAATCATGTGAGCCATTCAACGGGACACCTTATTTGTCCATTAGGTGGCAGTGCAAAGTCAGCATTTGCAATAAAAGTATCAAAATTATGATTTTTGAAGTGGATTTTCTCCAAACTTCCACAGTAAATGTGGCTATATGGAGCATCACTGGAAAGTTGAGAAGCTGTAGTGTGTGAATCAGGTGAGACATTCAACGGGAAACCTTATTTGGCCATTAGGTGGCACTGCAAAGTCAGCAATTGTTGCAATAAAAGAGTCAAAATTATGATTTTTTTAAATGGATTTTCTCCAAAATTCCACAGTAAATGTGGCTATATGGAGCATCACTGGAAAGTTGAGAAGCTTTAGTATGTGAATCATGTGAGCCATTCAACGGGACACCTTATTTGTCCATTAGGTGGCAGTGCAAAGTCAGCAATTGTTGCAATAAAAGTATCAAAATTATGATTTTTGAAGTGGATTTTCTCCAAAATTCTCCAGTAAATATGGACATATGGGGCATCACTGGAACGGTGAGAAGCTGTAGTATGTGAATCAGGTGAGACATTCAACGGGACACCTTATTTGTCCATTAGGTGGCAGTGCAAAGTCAGCAATTGTTGCAATAAGAGAGTCAAAATTATGATTTTTTTAAATGGATTTTCTCCAAAATTCCACAGTAAATATGGACATATGGGGCATCACTGGAACGGTGAGAAGCTTTAGTATGTGAATCATGTGAGCCATTCAACGGGACACCTTATTTGTCCATTAGGTGGCAGTGCAAAGTCAGCAATTGTTGCAATAAAAGAGTCAAAATTATGATTTTTTTAAATGGATTTTCTCCAAAATTCCACAGTAAATGTGGCTATATGGAGCATCACTGGAAAGTTGAGAAGCTGTAGTATGTGAATCAGGTGAGACATTCAACGGGACACCTTATTTGTCCATTAGGTGGCAGTGCAAAGTCAGCAATTGTTGCAATGAAAGTATCAAAATGATGATTTTTGAAGTGGATTTTCTCCAAAATTCCACAGTAAATGTGGCTATATGGAGCATCACTGGAAAGTTGAGAAGCTTTAGTATGTGAATCAGGTGAAACATTCAACGGGACACCTTATTTGTCCATTAGGTGGCACTGCAAAGTCAGCAATTGTTGCAATAAAAGAGTCAAAATTATGATTTTTTTTAAATGGATTTTCTCCAAAATTCCACAGTAAATGTGGCTATATGGAGCATCACTGGAAAGTTGAGAATCTGTAGTATGTGAATCAGGTGAGACATTCAACGGGAAACCTTATTTGTCCATTAGGTGGCAGTGCAAAGTCAGCAACTGTTGCAATAAAAGTGTCAAAATGATGATTTTTGAAGTGGATTTTCTCCAAAATTCTCCAGTAAATATGGACATATGGGGCATCACTGGAAAGGTGAGAAGCTGTAGTATGTGAATCAGGTGAGACATTCAACGGGAAACCTTATTTGGCCATTAGGTGGCACTGCAAAGTTAGCAATTGTTGCAATAAAAGAGTCAAAATTATGATTTTTTTAAATGGATTTTCTCCAAAATTCCACAGTAACTGTGGCTATATGGAGCATCACTGGAAAGTTGAGAAGCTTTAGTATGTGAATCATGTGAGCCATTCAACGGGACACCTTATTTGTCCATTAGGTGGCAGTGCAAAGTCAGCAATTGTTGCAATAAAAGTATCAAAATTATGATTTTTGAAGTGGATTTTCTCCAAAATTCTCCAGTAAATATGGACATATGGGGCATCACTGGAACGGTGAGAAGCTGTAGTATGTGAATCAGGTGAGACATTCAATGGGAAACCTTATTTGGCCATTAGGTGGCACTGCAAAGTCAGCAATTGTTGCAATAAAAGAGTCAAAATTATGATTTTTTTAAATGGATTTTCTCCAAAATTCCACAGTAAATGTGGCTATATGGAGCATCACTGGAAAGTTGAGAAGCTGTAGTATGTGAATCAGGTGAGACATTCAACGGGACACCTTATTTGTCCATTAGGTGGCAGTGCAAAGTCAGCAATTGTTGCAATGAAAGTATCAAAATGATGATTTTTGAAGTGGATTTTCTCCAAAATTCCACAGTAAATGTGGCTATATGGAGCATCACTGGAAAGTTGAGAAGCTTTAGTATGTGAATCATGTGAGCCATTCAACGGGACACCTTATTTGTCCATTAGGTGGCAGTGCAAAGTCAGCAATTGTTGCAATAAAAGTATCAAAATTATGATTTTTGAAGTGGATTTTCTCCAAAATTCTCCAGTAAATATGGACATATGGGGCGTCACTGGAACGGTGAGAAGCTGTAGTATGTGAATCAGGTGAGACATTCAACGGGAAACCTTATTTGGCCATTAGGTGGCACTGCAAAGTCAGCAATTGTTGCAATAAAAGAGTCAAAATTATGATTTTTTTAAATGGATTTTCTCCAAAATTCCACAGTAAATGTGGCTATATGGAGCATCACTGGAAAGTTGAGAAGCTGTAGTATGTGAATCAGGTGAGACATTCAACGGGACACCTTATTTGTCCATTAGGTGGCAGTGCAAAGTCAGCAATTGTTGCAATGAAAGTATCAAAATGATGATTTTTGAAGTGGATTTTCTCCAAAATTCCACAGTAAATGTGGCTATATGGAGCATCACTGGAAAGTTGAGAAGCTTTAGTATGTGAATCAGGTGAAACATTCAACGGGAAACCTTATTTGGCCATTTGGTGGCACTGCAAAGTTAGCAATTGTTGCAATAAAAGAGTCAAAATTATGATTTTTTTAAATGGATTTTCTCCAAAATTCCACAGTAAATGTGGCTATATGGAGCATCACTGGAAAGTTGAGAAGCTTTAGTATGTGAATCATGTGAGCCATTCAACGGGACACCTTATTTGTCCATTAGGTGGCAGTGCAAAGTCAGCAATTGTTGCAATAAAAGTATCAAAATTATGATTTTTGAAGTGGATTTTCTCCAAAATTCTCCAGTAAATATGGACATATGGGGCATCACTGGAACGGTGAGAAGCTGTAGTATGTGAATCAGGTGAGACATTCAATGGGAAACCTTATTTGGCCATTAGGTGGCACTGCAAAGTCAGCAATTGTTGCAATAAAAGAGTCAAAATTATGATTTTTTTAAATGGATTTTCTCCAAAATTCCACCGTAAATGTGGCTATATGGAGCATCACTGGAAAGTTGAGAAGCTGTAGTATGTGAATCAGGTGAGACATTCAACGGGACACCTTATTTGTCCATTAGGTGGCAGTGCAAAGTCAGCAATTGTTGCAATGAAAGTATCAAAATGATGATTTTTGAAGTGGATTTTCTCCAAAATTCCACAGTAAATGTGGCTATATGGAGCATCACTGGAAAGTTGAGAAGCTTTAGGCTGAATCCCAATACCACCCCTTAGCCCTCCCCCTTCCCCCTACCCCTTGTTTTTGCGCGTTCATGTGAGGGGTAGGGCTGTCTCATTTCTCATAAGGGTTAAGGGGTAGGGCCAAGCCGTAGGGCTACGTAGCCCTCGAAACGAAGCTTCCTCAGGACCACACTTGAAACGGAGGGCTTCGAGGAATTTCGCAGCTTCCGCCGCGTCACCTGTCAGCGAAGTTTGAAAGCTGGCCGTTAAAGACTCGCACAAATGTATTTTCAGTATTTTAATCACGACAGTCATGTGTAATGATTGTGTTGTGGTCTTCTTCAATTGTCAACGGTGTTTCTGAATCACTAGTCAAGTTTGTTTTGAATTACTAGCTAGTCGTAGCCGATGCTATCCCGGCGTTCCTTTCGTAAGTGGTTAGCTAGCTGCTATCGCTATTTTTTTTTAACATTAACAAATTGTGCCGGAGTGCACAGTTACGTCTTCAGGACAGAACAGGAGATTCTGTCCCCGCTCTACTCCGCTCTGTCTGCGAGCAGCTTTCTCCCTCTGCACCGTGTGTGTGTGTGTGGCTATGGTAATGCAGCGGGTCTGCAGTCGCTGTAACTGTGTGTGTGAACACTCCTCACAGCGTCGCCGCCGATGTCTTTGTAGCAGCTGACAGTCGTAAAAACAGAAAAATAGCCCAGGCAACAGACATTACTTGTGAGGACGGCATTTTTGGATTGTTACATCAACAAGCATCGCATCGGCTTGTTGATGAAGCAGTCCGCGAGCGTCAAGTCCGGACGACGTGATGACGTAATGGAGGTGTGTCTCATTTCTTAGGGGAACGTTCGTACCCCTCGCTCCCTCAACTCTGTTTTGAGGGCCAAGGGGAACTCTGACAAAGGGGTAGGGGGAAGGGGGAGGGCTAAGGGGTGGTATTGGGATTCAGCCTTAGTATGTGAATCAGGTGAAACATTCAACGGGACACCTTATTTGTCCATTAGGTGGCACTGCAAAGTCAGCAATTGTTGCAATAAAAGAGTCAAAATTATGATTTTTTTAAAAATGGATTTTCTCCAAAATTCTCCAGTAAATATGGACATATGGGGCATCACTGGAAAGGTGAGAAGCTGTAGTATGTGAATCAGGTGAAACATTCAACGGGAAACCTTATTTGGCCATTAGGTGGCACTGCAAAGTCAGCAATTGTTGCAATAAAAGAGTCAAAATTATGATTTTTTTAAATGGATTTTCTCCAAAATTCCAAGGTAAATGTGGCTATATGGAGCATCACTGGAAAGTTGAGAAGCTGTAGTATGTGAATCATGTGAGACATTCAACGGGACACCTTATTTGGCCATTAGGTGGCAGTGCAAAGTCAGCAATTGTTGCAATAAAAGTATCAAAATTATGATTTTTGAAGTGGATTTTCTCCAAAATTCTCCAGTAAATATGGACATATGGGGCATCACTGGAACGGTGAGAAGCTGTAGTATGTGAATCAGGTGAGACATTCAACGGGAAACCTTATTTGGCCATTAGGTGGCACTGCAAAGTCAGCAATTGTTGCAATAAAAGAGTCAAAATGATGATTTTTTTAAATGGATTTTCTCCAAAATTCCACAGTAAATGTGGCTATATGGAGCATCACTGGAAAGGTGAGAAGCTGTAGTATGTGAATCAGGTGAGACATTCAACGAGAAAACTTATTTGGCCATTAGGGGGCACTGCAAAGTCAGCAACTGTTGCAATAAAAGTGTCAAAATTATGATTTTTGAAGTGGATTTTCTCCAAAATTATCCAGTAAATATGGACATATGGGGCATCACTGGAAAGGTGAGAAGCTGTAGTATGTGAATCAGGTGAGACATTCAACGGGGAACCTTATTTGGCCATTAGGTGGCACTGCAAAGTCATCAATTGTTGCAATAAAAGAGTCAAAATTATGATTTTTTTAAATGGATTTTCTCCAAAATTCCACAGTAAATGTGGCTATATGGAGCATCACTGGAAAGATGAGAAGCTGTAGTATGTGAATCATGTGAGCCATTCAACGGGACACCTTATTTGTCATTAGGTGGCAGTGCAAAGTCAGCAATTGTTGCAATAAAAGGATCAAAATTATGAATTTTTGAAGTGGATTTTCTCCAAAATTCCACAGTAAATGTGGCTATATGGAGCATCACTGGAAAGTTGAGAAGCTGTAGTATGTGAATCAGGTGAGACATTCAACGGGAAACCTTATTTGGCCATTAGGTGGCACTGCAAAGTCAGCAATTGTTGCAATAAAAGAGTCAAAATTATGATTTTTTTAAATGGATTTTCTCCAAAATTCCACAGTAAATGTGGCTATATGGAGCATCACTGGAAAGTTGAGAAGCTGTAGTATGTGAATCAGGTGAGACATTCAACGGGAAACCATATTTGGCCATTAGGTGGCACTGCAAAATCAGCAATTGTTGCAATAAAAGAGTCAAAATTATGATTTTTTTAAATGGATTTTCTCCAAAATTCCACAGTAAATGTGGCTATATGGAGCATCACTGGAAAGTTGAGAAGCTGTAATATGTGAATCAGGTGAGACATTCAACGGGAAACCTTATTTGGCCATTAGGTGGCACTGCAAAATCAGCAATTGTTGCAATAAAAGAGTCAAAATTATGATTTTTTTAAATGGATTTTCTCCAAAATTCCACAGTAAATGTGGCTATATGGAGCATCACTGGAAAGTTGAGAAGCTGTAGTATGTGAATCATGTGAGCCATTCAACGGGACACCTTATTTGGCCATTAGGTGGCACTGCAACGTCAACAATTGTTGCAATAAAAGAGTCAAAATTATGATTTTTTTAAATGGATTTTCTCCAAAATTCCACAGTAAATGTGGCTATATGGAGCATCACTGGAAAGTTGAGAAGCTGTAGTTTGTGAATCAGGTGAGACATTCAACGGGACACCTTATTTGTCCATTAGGTGGCAGTGCAAAGTCAGCAATTGTTGCAATGAAAGTATCAAAATGATGATTTTTGAAGTGGATTTTCTCCAAAATTCCACAGTAAATGTGGCTATATGGAGCATCACTGGAAAGTTGAGAAGCTTTAGTATGTGAATCCGGTGAAACATTCAACGGGAAACCTTATTTGGCCATTAGGTGGCACTGCAAAGTCAGCAATTGTTGCAATAAAAGAGTCAAAATTATGATTTTTTTTTAATGGATTTTCTCCAAAATTCCACAGTAAATGTGGCTATATGGAGCATCACTGGAAAGTTGAGAAGCTGTAGTATGTGAATCAGGTGAGACATTCAACGGGACACCTTATTTGTCCATTAGGTGGCAGTGCAAAGTCAGCAATTGTTGCAATAAAAGTATCAAAATGATGATTTTTGAAGTGGATTTTCTCCAAAATTCCACAGTAAATGTGGCTATATGGAGCATCACTGGAAAGTTGAGAAGCTGTAGTATGTGAATCAGGTGAAACATTCAACGGGAAACCTTATTTGGCCATTAGGTGGCACTGCAAAGTCAGCAACTGTTGCAATAAAAGTGTCAAAATGATGAGTTTTGAAGTGGATTTTCTCCAAAATTCTCTAGTAAATATGGACATATGGGGCATCACTGGAAAGGTGAGAAGCTGTAGTATGTGAATCAGGTGAGACCTTCAACGGGAAACCTTATTTGGCCATTAGGTGGCACTGCAAAATCAGCAATTGTTGCAATAAAAGAGTCAAAATTATGATTTTTTTAAATGGATTTTCTCCAAAATTCCACAGTAAATGTGGCTATACGGAGCATCACTGGAAAGTTGAGAAGCTGTAGTATGTGAATCATGTGAGCCATTCAACGGGACACCTTATTTGGCCATTAGGTGGCACTGCAACGTCAGCAATTGTTGCAATAAAAGAGTCAAAATTATGATTTTTTTAAATGGATTTTCTCCAAAATTCCACAGTAAATGTGGCTATATGGAGCATCACTGGAAAGTTGAGAAGCTGTAGTATGTGAATCAGGTGAGACATTCAACGGGACACCTTATTTGTCCATTAGGTGGCAGTGCAAAGTCAGCAATTGTTGCAATGAAAGTATCAAAATGATGATTTTTGAAGTGGATTTTCTCCAAAATTCCACAGTAAATGTGGCTATATGAACATCACTGGAAAGTTGAGAAGCTGTAGTATGTGAATCAGGTGAGACATTCAACGGGAAACCTTATTTGGCCATTAGGTGGCACTGCAAATTCAGCAATTGTTGCAATAAAAGAGTCAAAATTATGATTTTTTTAAATGGATTTTCTCCAAAATTCCACAGTAAATGTGGCTATATGGAGCATCACTGGAAAGTTGAGAAGCTGTAGTATGTGAATCAGGTGAGACCTTCAACGGGAAACCTTATTTGGCCATTAGGTGGCACTGCAAAATCAGCAATTGTTGCAATAAAAGAGTCAAAATTATGATTTTTTTAAATGGATTTTCTCCAAAATTCCACAGTAAATGTGGCTATACGGAGCATCACTGGAAAGTTGAGAAGCTGTAGTATGTGAATCATGTGAGCCATTCAACGGGACACCTTATTTGGCCATTAGGTGGCACTGCAACGTCAGCAATTGTTGCAATAAAAGAGTCAAAATTATGATTTTTTTAAATGGATTTTCTCCAAAATTCCACAGTAAATGTGGCTATATGGAGCATCACTGGAAAGTTGAGAAGCTGTAGTATGTGAATCAGGTGAGACATTCAACGGGACACCTTATTTGTCCATTAGGTGGCAGTGCAAAGTCAGCAATTGTTGCAATGAAAGTATCAAAATGATGATTTTTGAAGTGGATTTTCTCCAAAATTCCACAGTAAATGTGGCTATATGAACATCACTGGAAAGTTGAGAAGCTGTAGTATGTGAATCAGGTGAGACATTCAACGGGAAACCTTATTTGGCCATTAGGTGGCACTGCAAAGTCAGCAATTGTTGCAATAAAAGAGTCAAAATTATGATTTTTTTAAATGGATTTTCTCCAAAATTCCACAGTAAATGTGGCTATATGGAGCATCACTGGAAAGTTGAGAAGCTGTAGTATGTGAATCAGGTGAGACATTCAACGGGAAACCTTATTTGGCCATTAGGTGGCACTGCAAAGTCAGCAATTGTTGCAATAAAAGAGTCAAAATTATGATTTTTTTAAATGGATTTTCTCCAAAATTCCACAGTAAATGTGGCTATATGGAGCATCACTGGAAAGTTGAGAAGCTGTAGTATGTGAATCATGTGAGCCATTCAACGGGACACCTTATTTGTCCATTAGGTGGCAGTGCAAAGTCAGCAATTGTTGCAATAAAAGTATCAAAATGATGAATTTTTGAAGTGGATTTTCTCCAAAATTCCACAGTAAATGTGGCTATATGGAGCATCACTGGAAAGTTGAGAAGCTGTAGTATGTGAATCAGGTGAGACATTCAACGGGAAACCTTATTTGGCCATTAGGTGGCACTGCAAAATCAGCAATTGTTGCAATAAAAGAGTCAAAATTATGATTTTTTTAAATGGATTTTCTCCAAAATTCCACAGTAAATGTGGCTATATGGAGCATCACTGGAAAGTTGAGAAGCTGTAGTATGTGAATCATGTGAGCCATTCAACGGGACACCTTATTTGTCCAATAGGTGGCACTGCAACGTCAGCAATTGTTGCAATAAAAGAGTCAAAATTATGATTTTTTTAAATGGATTTTCTCCAAAATTCCACAGTAAATGTGGCTATATGGAGCATCACTGGAAAGTTGAGAAGCTGTAGTATGTGAATCAGGTGAGACATTCAACGGGACACCTTATTTGTCCATTAGGTGGCAGTGCAAAGTCAGCAATTGTTGCAATGAAAGTATCAAAATGATGATTTTTGAAGTGGATTTTCTCCAAAATTCCACAGTAAATGTGGCTATATGAAGCATCACTGGAAAGTTGAGAAACTTTAGTATGTGAATCCGGTGAAACATTCAACGGGAAACCTTATTTGGCCATTAGGTGGCACTGCAAAGTCAGCAATTGTTGCAATAAAAGAGTCAAAATTATGATTTTTTTTTAATGGATTTTCTCCAAAATTCCACAGTAAATGTGGCTATATGAAGCATCACTGGAAAGTTGAGAAGCTGTAGTATGTGAATCATGTGAGCCATTCAACGGGACACCTTATTTGGCCATTAGGTGGCACTGCAACGTCAGCAATTGTTGCAATAAAAGAGTCAAAATTATGATTTTTTTAAATGGATTTTCTCCAAAATTCCACAGTAAATGTGGCTATATGGAGCATCACTGGAAAGTTGAGAAGCTGTAGTATGTGAATCATTTGAGCCATTCAACGGGACACCTTATTTGTCCATTAGGTGGCAGTGCAAAGTCAGCAATTGTTGCAATAAAAGTATCAAAATGATGAATTTTTGAAGTGGATTTTCTCCAAAATTCCACAGTAAATGTGGCTATATGGAGCATCACTGGAAAGTTGAGAAGCTGTAGTATGTGAATCAGGTGAGACATTCAACGGGAAACCTTATTTGGCCATTAGGTGGCACTGCAAAATCAGCAATTGTTGCAATAAAAGAGTCAAAATTATGATTTTTTTAAATGGATTTTCTCCAAAATTCCACAGTAAATGTGGCTATATGGAGCATCACTGGAAAGTTGAGAAGCTGTAGTATGTGAATCATGTGAGCCATTCAACGGGACACCTTATTTGGCCATTAGGTGGCACTGCAACGTCAGCAATTGTTGCAATAAAAGAGTCAAAATTATGATTTTTTTAAATGGATTTTCTCCAAAATTCCACAGTAAATGTGGCTATATGGAGCATCACTGGAAAGTTGAGAAGCTGTAGTATGTGAATCAGGTGAGACATTCAACGGGACACCTTATTTGTCCATTAGGTGGCAGTGCAAAGTCAGCAATTGTTGCAATGAAAGTATCAAAATGATGATTTTTGAAGTGGATTTTCTCCAAAATTCCACAGTAAATGTGGCTATATGAAGCATCACTGGAAAGTTGAGAAGCTTTAGTATGTGAATCCGGTGAAACATTCAACGGGAAACCTTATTTGGCCATTAGGTGGCACTGCAAAGTCAGCAATTGTTGCAATAAAAGAGTCAAAATTATGATTTTTTTTTAATGGATTTTCTCCAAAATTCCACAGTAAATGTGGCTATATGGAGCATCACTGGAAAGTTGAGAAGCTGTAGTATGTGAATCAGGTGAGACATTCAACGGGACACCTTATTTGTCCATTAGGTGGCAGTGCAAAGTCAGCAATTGTTGCAATGAAAGTATCAAAATGATGATTTTTGAAGTGGATTTTCTCCAAAATTCCACAGTAAATGTGGCTATATGGAGCATCACTGGAAAGTTGAGAAGCTGTAGTATGTGAATCAGGTGAAACATTCAACGGGAAACCTTATTTGGCCATTAGGTGGCACTGCAAAGTCAGCAACTGTTGCAATAAAAGTGTCAAAATGATGATTTTTGAAGTGGATTTTCTCCAAAATTCTCCAGTAAATATGGACATATGGGGCATCACTGGAAAGATGAGAAGCTGTAGTATGTGAATCAGGTGAGACCTTCAACGGGAAACCTTATTTGGCCATTAGGTGGCACTGCAAAATCAGCAATTGTTGCAATAAAAGAGTCAAAATTATGATTTTTTTAAATGGATTTTCTCCAAAATTCCACAGTAAATGTGGCTATATGGAGCATCACTGGAAAGTTGAGAAGCTGTAGTATGTGAATCATGTGAGCCATTCAACGGGACACCTTATTTGGCCATTAGGTGGCACTGCAACGTCAGCAATTGTTGCAATAAAAGAGTCAAAATTATGATTTTTTTAAATGGATTTTCTCCAAAATTCCACAGTAAATGTGGCTATATGGAGCATCACTGGAAAGTTGAGAAGCTGTAGTATGTGAATCAGGTGAGACATTCAACGGGACACCTTATTTGTCCATTAGGTGGCAGTGCAAAGTCAGCAATTGTTGCAATGAAAGTATCAAAATGATGATTTTTGAAGTGGATTTTCTCCAAAATTCCACAGTAAATGTGGCTATATGGAGCATCACTGGAAAGTTGAGAAGCTGTAGTATGTGAATCAGGTGAGACATTCAACGGGACACCTTATTTGTCCATTAGGTGGCAGTGCAAAGTCAGCAATTGTTGCAATAAAAGTATCAAAATGATGATTTTTGAAGTGGATTTTCTCCAAAATTCTCCAGTAAATATGGACATATGGGGCATCACTGGAAAGGTGAGAAGCTGTAGTATGTGAATCATGTGAGCCATTCAACGGGAAACCTTATTTGGCCATTAGGTGGCACTGCAAAGTCAGCAACTGTTGCAATAAAAGTGTCAAAATTATGATTTTTGAAGTGGATTTTCTCCAAAATTCTCCAGTAAATATGGACATATGGGGCATCACTGGAAAGGTGAGAAGCTGTAGTATGTGAATCAGGTGAGACCTTCAACGGGAAACCTGTGATGCGGCCCAGCCTCACCCAGACTCTAACTCATGCAGCCCCCAGGCAAATTGAGTTTGAGACCCCTGATCTATATGTAATATCACGTGTGTCGACCGGGGGGCAGGTTTAACAGTTGAACAGCCGTGAATTAATTCATCTACACGTAATATCATGTTTGTCCACCGGAGGGCAGCTTTAACATCTGAGCAGCCGTGAATCAATTCATCTACACGTAATATCACGTGTGTCCACCGGAGGGCAGTTTTAAGAGTTGAGCAACTGTGAATTAATTATCCCTCGACTTGGAATCAATCTACTTGTGTATGTAAGATTGAACAGTTGAGCAGCAGTAATATTACGTTTGTCCACCGGAGGGCAGTGTCAACTTTTGAGTAGCAATACTATCACATTTGTCCACCGGATGGCAGTTTAGATACAACTATTTTTGGAATCTTCCACTTCCTGTTTGTCATTCAGAACTTCCGCGCACGCAGGTGCAGGAGGAGACACCCGGAAGGACGAGGAGCAGCGGTGACAAACATGTGGTGGTAACTGCTGCTGAACAATGATTGTTTTTAATGTTGAAGACATACTTTATACTATGACGCTGACCGTGACCGTTTTGTTTAGGAAGCTGTCGTTTCGTGTCGGCCAAAGCCAAGAGTTCCCGGATGTTCTGCTGGAGAAGCCACGCTGGATGAAGAAGACGAGCCGCCATGAAGACTCGGTGAGCGGCTTCTTCTACCACGCTGAGACATCATATCAATGTAGTTTCTACCCTTTTTTATTGATTAATTCTATTTTTAAAAAAAACAAAAAACAGACTGTATTACGTAGACATATTCTGATAATTCTGAAAATTAACTCGATTCAAATGTAATGTAAGTCTATGAGAAAATTAGCTACTTCTCACTTGATTAAAATGTAATTTAAGCTCTTAAATATAACGTGATGATAATTTTAATCCATTTTAGTAAGATAACAGATCAGTGTCTTCTCATATGAATCCTGATTTGTCTAAATAACAGCTAATATTGTCCACTTTTAAAATAAACCTTCTGTGGGGAAAAAAAACAACAAATGTCTTTTAATATTTACTTGCTCTAATTTTATCAGTGACCTGTCAATAGAATGACTAGAATTATTAAGTCTTAAACTTTTAACTGCATTAAAGATATTAATCTCACAATCTCCTCAAATAAACTTTAAATTCCTGTTTTTATTAATAGCTAAAACTAATTGATCGTCTTTGTCACTAGAGACTTTGAATTCTCCTGCTCAACCTGCCAAATAAAATGATTAAACTAATCTTTCTGTATAGTATCTTTATATTTTAAATAACTGAATTGTCACTTTGTACAATGTGTGTCCAAATAAAAAAAATCTTAATTGTACTATGTTTCTATCACGTTTTTTTATATATAATTTTACAACAATCAAACATAATAATGTCGTCTTTTGAAAACCGTGCTGCTTTTTTGTGCAGTTTCTATAATATAAATAAACCCGGTGTTCACAAAATAAATGTAAAACGAATAGAATATTGGGTTGTTAAAGGAGTACAATTTTGGAAATGCATAAAATCATTATGTAATTATACAATCTTGCATACAAAAATTCGTGAAAAAAAAATGCTACTTTAACTGATTATTAGACCAAAACTAAATATTATAATTTCCTTCTCTACTGAACATGAACTATTATCATTTCTTCAGTGACTTATGTTAAGATTTCAATCAATAATCATTGAGTAATTTAACAGTAAACTGTAAATGTAAAGAGTGAAAATAAAGTTACAGCATTAAATAAAGTGTACTGTCTATTTATTAAACGATCTAATCAAGTCCCATTAGGATCTATTTTTAGACCAATTTATTTTTCCAACTCAGATTAATTCAAAATAATCACACAATTACATTGCCCATCCAGTCTAAACCATAATGTCAGTGTGTCTCAGCAGGTGAAGACCACCTCTCTCTCTCAGCCAAAGAAAATACTCAAAGTTAACTGCAAACTAACACTTGTACATTTTCACAGAGACATGTTCAGCAGCTCTGTCAGTGATCAGTGACACAACTGCAGAGACAGTGTTTGAGTCTTAAACTTATCACTGAAGAGAACTTCTTTAATGATAAGTGCAAGTCTCCACTGTCTCTGCAGTTGTCACTGATCACTGACAGAGCTGCTGAACATGTCTCTGTGACAATTGTTAGCTGTTAACTTAGCATTTTATTTTGGCTGAGACAGATTTGTTATATTGTTTATACTTTGTCAGATTATTTGACTTTAACTGTAGATTTAATCTTGTTAATGTCTAACTTAGTTCAGCAGCTCCTCTGATAGTCTTGTTTGTTATAATTATTCTCTGTGCAGCTTGTGTCACTCTACATTTATACTTAGTAATCTTTTCTCTATGTTTTAATGTGTTTAACTTTACTTCATTCAGCTTCTCTGGTTGTTGTACTTTGTTATAATTTTTTGTCCTTAGCTCCAGTGTTAACTGGTTCATTGAATGTACTTAGTAAATTTGTTTTACTTCTTCTGTTCCTTATAATAAAGATACACATGAAAAAAAGTATGCTTGAAACATTTTTGAAAAGATGTATAGTTCAAGTTTTTATTTTGAAACACAACAATCCCTGCATTGCACTATCTAAACGCATGTTTCTCTCTGGACAATGAGTGCTCAAGGGATTCTTGAACACTCTTCTTCCAAATGGCAGCAAATAGACAAAACTGAAGTTCTTGCAAGAGTCCATCTTCATTCTGGAAGACAAAGCACAACAACTTCAACACAAACACCACAGAAGTGGTGACATGCTGCAAGACAACATACTCACATGATGGTGCAGTTGTCTCTTCAAGGAGCTTCTGGTTTCTCAGCCAAGTGGAGCAGCATCTCAACAGCATCCTGCAGAACACAAGACACCAAGTTACACAGACAAATGGACCCTTGTTTAGCAGAACACTAATAAAGATTGTCCATGTGAGACACAATGACAGTCAACATAAGGCTGGGTATTCACAATAATTTGGATTGTGGCTAACAGGAAGGACACGCGGACTATAGCAGTGAAGACTCAACATAAGTCACTAACACTACAAAACACATCTAGGTAATTTAAACCAAACCTTTAGTCAGATACTCCCAATTTAGTAAGGGCACAATGGAAGACCTTTAAAATTACATCTTCAGGTGTTAGCCTACAGCATTAGCACAAGTATTTAAAGATCAAGGTCTTGCAGATTAGCAGCTTGTTGCATGAATGACTCAAATCTAACAGCCCTTTTGGATTGTGGGTAACAGGAAGGACACGACTATAGTGGTTAAAAGACGCAACATAAGTCACTCTAACTTGGGGACAAGAGCAATTTCTAAATCAGTTAAAGTTAGACATGAGTCAAGGAGCTGTGACACTAAAGCAATGTAAACCCAACTTTTAGTCAGTTACTCCAAATTAAGCAAGGGGACAAAGAAGGAAGTTTATAAATGACATCTTCAGATGTTAGCATCTTCCAAATTAGCAGCTTGTATGAATTGCATTTGTGGCCAACAGGAAGGACTATGTGAGTGAAAATACCAATGCCAGATTGAATAAAAGCAAAACGCTTGACCTCAAATCAAACACCAACAAGTAACTTTGTTTAAATGCCTTTGAGCATGTTTATTAAACACAACTGCAAACAGTTTGTGAAGTGTACCTGAGGTGGTTCACATCCTGCATTACACCTTCAAACATTCCCAGAGTCTGAAGTAAAGACAAGAAAAAAGGGTCAAGCACATTTGTAAGAGGTCAGTAAAGGAAAACTGCAGATTATAATATGTCCTCTGGCGCCATCTTGTGGTCAAACAGTGACGCTGGAGATGTACCTGCTTCTCTAGCAGATTGTCCAAGCTTCAACTGCTGCAGGAAGTCAGGAATCCTGAAAAATACAAGTTTATAAGAATAAAGAGCAAGAGGAGAATGTGAAATTTAAATTAGATTAAATGGTTAATTTGGTTAAGGGAATCAAACATTTAAGTCACTAGTCAAGGCAGCACTGGCTTAATGCATGTGTGCCATGATGTTAAAAACCAACATTTCTCTATAGAAAATGGTGCAGGGACTAAGTTTGCCATTATCCCCATTTGCTACAATTGCTGTGAGCAAGTGAGCACATTTGAGGATGTGGTTACAAAAAACAAAAATTACCTGATGCAAGTCTGCTGCAGGGACTCAGGATGGAGCTTCTGTTCCTTGTCCGAGTGACTCTGAACAGGAAGTGATGTTGACTCCGGGCAGAAGCGGAATAAGAAGAACCGGAAGTGAAGAGGCTGGATTCAGGCCGTGTGTGATGGCTTTTTCCTTCACCTGGTGATGAATAATGATGCACGTTAATGGCAAAACGCACAAATGGAATTCCACTAGTTTTCTAAAAGTCATCATCTACTGAAGACAATAGATATCCTGCAGAAGACAAGACACCAAGTTGGACATAAATGACAAGTGGACCCTTGCTTAGCAGTACACCAATAAATATTAGGGTAATTTAAACCCAATTCATTAAGACACAATGCATCTGCATTCAAACAAAGTTGACATTAGCACAAGTATTTAAAGATCAAGGTCTTCCAAATTAGCAGCTTGTTGCATGAATCCTAAAGCCTTTTTGAATTGTGGGTAACAGGAAGGGCACAAGTCACTCCTACTTGAGGACAATATCTAAAGCACTGAAAGTTAGACATGGGCATCAAGGAGATGCAAAACTAAAGCTTGATACACATCAAGGCAATTTAAACCAAACTTTTAGTCAGTTACTCTAGGTTTAAGCAAGGGGACAATGGAAGACATTTAAAAATGACATTAGCCTACAACATTAGAACAAGTTTTCATGGCTCCATGTCTTCGGAATGAGTCCGATAGCTTTTTTGGAATGTGGCTAACAGGAAGGACACAAGGACTATAGTAGTGAAGAGAAGACTACAGCGTGAGAGAATTTACTCCAAATTAAGCAGGAGAGGATGGAAGAAATTTAAAAAACATCTCCAGATGTCACCAACATGAGAAGTATTCAAAGCTCTTAGCAGCTTGTTGCATGAATGTGGCCAACAGGAAGCACTATGGTAGTGAGTGGAAAAAATAGTCCAGATAAAATAAAAGCAAAATGCTTCACCTCAAATCAAACAAGTAACTTTGTTTAAATGCCTTTGAGCATATGTTTATTCAACACAACTGCAAACAGTTTCCATGAAATGTACCTGTGCAGATAACTTGAAGGGGTTGACTTCCTGCATGACTCCTTCAGACATCCCCAGAGTCTGAAATAAAGACGAAAGGGTCAAGCACATTTGTAAAAGTCCAATAAAAGGAAATCACAAGATTAAAGTCCACCCTCTGGCGCCATCTTGCGGCGAAACAGAACAGATAGTGGATGGGGATTAACCTGCTTCTCTGGCAGATTGTGGACAAAAGCTTCCACTGCTGCAGGAAGTCGCACTCAGGCCAGAATCCTGAAAAAGAAATGCACGTAAAAAAAAAAAAAACCGAGCAAGGGGGAATATAACATTTAAAAAATAAATAAATAAATCAGTGTTGCAGCTCGTACCTCTGGCTGCATGGACTTCAATGGATGTACTTTCTAAGAACCGGCCGGTCTGCAGGCCGTGAGTCATGGCATCTTCTTTCACCTGGTGATGAATAATGATGCAAGTTAACGGGGAAAAAAAACCCACACGTACACAAAAGGAATTCCACTAGTTTTCTATCAAAAGTCATTATCTACACACCTCCTTCGTGTGTCTCGGTGTTACCGCTGGAACCTACAAATGCATGAAAACAAAAGTTTAGTGAAAGGTGGGAATCTTTCGCAAATGTCAAAAATGCTCAGCTGCTCAGGTGATGATTCACTGAGGTTCAGCGGAGAATGAAGCATTTGAAGGAGTTGGCTTATATACATACACACACACACACACACACACACACACACACACACACACACACACACACACAGGTGTCAGTGGTTGGCCTAATCACCTGCTCATTTACGTCACCTGTGATACCTGGCCGCTGGGGGGCGTGGTCTCTGCTCCATGTGACCTCGCGTGCTTCTCTTTTTAAAACAGTCGTTTTTGTCTTTCATACTAAAACTACTTCTAAACAACAATATAAACTCTACCTCCTATCACTATATTTAAAATG
Source organism: Microchirus variegatus (assembly GCF_963457635.1). Taxonomy (NCBI): domain Eukaryota; kingdom Metazoa; phylum Chordata; class Actinopteri; order Pleuronectiformes; family Soleidae; genus Microchirus; species Microchirus variegatus. Next base: position 16,137,461 of record NC_139820.1, on the reverse strand, counting down.
TATATGTTATTGTTTAAATAGTTCATTCACTGTGTAGAAAGTATAAGACTTTTTATTCCGCTGCTTCCAAAATACAGCTTTTGAAATGTATGTGGTCAGTTTACAGTGATCTTCATCTGAGAAATGAGAAATAAACAAACACAAAGTCACATTTAAACATCGATTACAAATGGTTTTAATTCAACACTGCAAAACCCACATTAACGCTGTCTCTGCTGGACTTTGATCACTTTTTATGGAGAAATTTGACATAAAAAAAGATGGAATTTAGGCTCCACAGAAAGACAGATGTGTAAAAGTAAAAAAAACAGGAGAGCATTTGAGATTCATGTTATTATTGTTCATATTCATCTCATTTAAATACTTTAAAAAGACCTATTTAAAGAATTGATCATACATTACAAAGAAATATGTGCTCAGTTTATACTCTTATTGTCTATTTCTGGATTTTTCTACACAGTGTTTATTTAACGACGCTGAAGTTGGCACCACATTCGCCTCCGGTTCTCTTTAATTTTCCGTTCCACCTTAAAAAATCCCGTTGAATGTCTCACCTGATTCGAATACTACAGCTTCTCACCTTTCCAGTGATGCCTCATATGTCCATATTTACTGTGGAATTTTGGAGAAAATCCACTTCAAATATCAACATTTTGACGTTTTCATTGCAACACTTGCTGACTTTGCAGTGCCACCTAATGGACAAATAAGGTTTCCCGTTGAATGTCTCACCTGATTCACATACTACACCTTCTCACCTTTCCATTGATGCCCCATATATCCACATTTACTGTGGAATTGTGGAGAAAATGCATTTCAAAAATCAACATTTTGACGTTTTTATTGCAACAGTTGCTGACTTTGCAGTGCCACCTAATGGACAGATAAGGTTTCCCGTTGAATGTCTCACCTGATTCACATACTACACCTTCTCACCTTTTTAGTGATGCCCCATATGTCCATATCTACTGTGGAATTTTGGAGAAAATCCACTTCAAAAATTAACATTTTGACGTTTTCATTGCAACACTTGCTGACTTTGCAGTGCCACCTAATGGACACAACATCCCGTTGAATGTCTCACCTGATTCCCACACTAAAGCTTCTCACCTTTCCATTGATGCCCCATATGTCCATACTACGACGCTGAAGTTGGCACCACATTCGCCTCCGGTTCTCTTCAAGTTTCCGTTCCACCTTAAAAAGTGCAAGTTTCAGCCACTGGGTGGCGAGCTATTCTGCAGAGCAGTGCTGATCACACAGCTGTTGATATGGGGGTGTTTTTTGTTTTTTTTTGGTTAAAAAAACTTGACGGCACATACAGGTGCATATACATACAATAGATAAAAATATGATGGTGCATCCTTGTATTTATTAAACAACACAAAAATTAAACACTTTAGAAGAACAGCATTCAATAATATTTAGTATCATTACTAATATTGATATGTTTTTAGTTCTGTGAGGGGGAGATTTTTGATATAAATTGTTACAATGTTATTGATATAACACTGTGGAAATTTGGAGAAAATCCATTTAAAAAATCAACATTTTGATGTTTTTGTTGCAACAATTGCTGACTTTGCAGTGCCACCTAATGGCCAAATATTATCTGATTATTTATTGCCTTCTCACCTTTCCAGTGATGCCCCATATGTCCATATTTACTGTAGAATTTTGGAGAAAATCCATTTCAAGCATCATAATTTTGACTCTTTTATTGCAACAATTGTTGAATTTGCAGTGCCACCTAATGGCCAAATAAGGTTTCCCGTTGAATGTCTCACCTGATTCACATACTACACCTTCTCACCTTTCCATTGATGCCCCATATATCCACATTTACTGTGGAATTGTGGAGAAAATGCATTTCAAAAATCAACATTTTGACGTTTTTATTGCAACAGTTGCTGACTTTGCAGTGCCACCTAATGGACAGATAAGGTTTCCCGTTGAATGTCTCACCTGATTCACATACTACACCTTCTCACCTTTTTAGTGATGCCCCATATGTCCATATCTACTGTGGAATTTTGGAGAAAATCCACTTCAAAAATTAACATTTTGACGTTTTCATTGCAACACTTGCTGACTTTGCAGTGCCACCTAATGGACACAACATCCCGTTGAATGTCTCACCTGATTCCCACACTAAAGCTTCTCACCTTTCCATTGATGCCCCATATGTCCATACTACGACGCTGAAGTTGGCACCACATTCGCCTCCGGTTCTCTTCAAGTTTCCGTTCCACCTTAAAAAGTGCAAGTTTCAGCCACTGGGTGGCGAGCTATTCTGCAGAGCAGTGCTGATCACACAGCTGTTGATATGGGGGTGTTTTTTGTTTTTTTTTGGTTAAAAAAACTTGACGGCACATACAGGTGCATATACATACAATAGATAAAAATATGATGGTGCATCCTTGTATTTATTAAACAACACAAAAATTAAACACTTTAGAAGAACAGCATTCAATAATATTTAGTATCATTACTAATATTGATATGTTTTTAGTTCTGTGAGGGGGAGATTTTTGATATAAATTGTTACAATGTTATTGATATAACACTGTGGAAATTTGGAGAAAATCCATTTAAAAAATCAACATTTTGATGTTTTTGTTGCAACAATTGCTGACTTTGCAGTGCCACCTAATGGCCAAATATTATCTGATTATTTATTGCCTTCTCACCTTTCCAGTGATGCCCCATATGTCCATATTTACTGTAGAATTTTGGAGAAAATCCATTTCAAGCATCATAATTTTGACTCTTTTATTGCAACAATTGTTGAATTTGCAGTGCCACCTAATGGCCAAATAAGGTTTCCCGTTGAATGTCTCACCTGATTCACATACTACACCTTCTCACCTTTCCAGTGATGCCCCATATGTCCATATTTACTGTGGAATTTTGGAGAAAATCCATTTAAAATATTAACATTTTGATACTTTTATCGCAACAATTGCATGATCTAGGGCTTGTTACGGAGACCAATGAAAGCGATATGCGGAAAGTTGTTGTTTACTACCGTTGCTAGGCAGCGGACATTTATCCGGCAGCACAACTTGGATATTTTGGTTGTACGCCCCCTGTTGTAGAGACGAATACTACTACAACAACACGGTGAGTATAAACAAGACTTTACTCAACACGAGCTTATGACCCGCGCCCGTTCCTGTCAAATTAAAACTCATGCACTGAATCAAAAATAATAATAATAATAATAATAATACATTTTATTTGAAGCGCTTTTCTAAGTACTCAAAGACACAATACATCATAAAAGCAGTAAAAACAGCATCAAATAAGAAAAACACTAAAAACAAATCAGACTAAATTAAACATTAAAAGCAATTTTAAAAAGGTGAGTTTTTGACATTGATTTGAAAGTTGAGAGGTCGGTGGAGTCACGGATTTGTGTGGGGAGAGAGTTCCAGAGGGAGGGGGCAGCGACAGAGAAGGCTGTCGCCCCAGGTTCGGAGCTTGGTCCTGGGTGGTGGAGACAGGAGGTTTGCGCTGGATGAGCGGAGGCTACAGGATGGGTTGTGGCGGTGGAGCAGGTCAGTGAGGTAGGCAGGGGCCTGGTTATGGAGGGCTTTGTGTGTGAGGAGGAGGATTTTGAATTGTATTCGTTGTGGGACCGGGAGCCAGTGGAGGTTCTGGAGGACAGGGGTAATGTGGTCATGGGAGCGGGTGTGGGTGAGCAGACGAGCAGCAGAGTTCTGGATGTACTGGAGTTTATTAAAGGTTTTGGATGGTGTGCCGTAGAGGATGCTGTTGCAGTCATCAAGTCTGGAGGTGATGAAGGCGTGGATGAGGGTTTCAGCAGCGGAGAAAGAGAGTGATGGACGGAGTCGGGCGATGTTTTTGAGTTAAAAAAAGGCAGTTCTGGTGATTTGTTTTATGTGGTGTTCAAAGGAGAGGTTATTGTCAAAGATGACTCCAAGGTTGCGACTGTGAAGGGATGGAGACAGGGTGGAAGTGTCGACAGTGAGGGAGAAGCTGGGAATGGTTTTTGGGACCGATGATGATCATGTCTGTTTTGTCGCAGTTCAGTTTGAGGAAGTTGGTGTGCATCCAGGATTTAATGTCAGTGAGGCAGTTGGAGAGAGTGCAGTGAGTGGCAGCGGTGATGGATTTGGTGAAGATGTAGAGCTGGACATCATCGGCGTAGCAGTGGAAGGAGGTAAAGTATGAAGAGGAGAGGACCAAGCACCGAGCCCTGGGGGACGCCTTGGGACAGTGGAGCAGTGGAGGAGGTGCAGTTGTTGATGTGGAGAAGGCGGTGCCGGTGATGCTGAGGGACGATTCGAGGCGAGAGAGAAGAACGGTGTGGTTGATGGTGTCAAAAGCTGCAGTGAGGTCCAGGAGGAGGAGGATGCTGAGGTGACCAGAGTCTGTGGAGAGGAGGATGTAAATGTTTACAGACAGAATTAGAGCTGATGATCTTTGTCCGAACCCGATTGAACCCGATTGAACACGATGGGACGGGACCGTGGACTCTCCAGCAAGCTGTCGTGCGTAAACTGCCCTGCAGTAATAAAGTGATTATACAGGACCTTTCACAAGTTTTCAACATGAGACGTGAGAATGTTCTCGCACTCAGACAGGAATGCCGTACGTGCTCATGCCTGCACTCTTCTGCAGGTACACCAGATGTGGAGAGTCCAGACCCAGAGCTGTACGGAGTTGAACCCACTCCTCCTCAGGCCTATTTAGAGTGCTGAGATGTTAACAGAGGACTGATTTTATTTCTTTGTTTCAACTTCCAAATGACTCATTCTTGACAAAAAGCATTTGAATAATGCCAGGCTGTGAACGGGTCCAGACTTTTAAAGAGCTGTCAATCAAAATGTACTTGACAGACTCGGGCCGAATTCTGTCGTGCTTGGGCCATCACAGCTCTAGACAGAATGTTCACTCCGTCAGGTGCAGGTTGTCTTTTGGGCTTTGTAGTCATAACAGAGGGGAAGGAGATTGAGGGGAAGCAGGAACAGTTTGTCTGTTCTGTGGGGGAACCAGTGAGCATGGTGTTTCACTACTATCTGACTCAATCTCAGAGCAGAACTGCAGGACTCGCTGGACCACCTCATCCTGACTTAGTTCACTGGTCAAGAGGGCTGGCTAAGCTGACTAGTTGAAATTTTGACATTTAGTCATTTTGCCAATGCTGTCTAAACACCATTTCAAATTAGGATCTCTAATCTCTAACTGTGGCTTAAGGTGTGCAACTGTCTCTTCAGAGTCAAACAATAATTATGGCTCCTCACTGGTTTTAGTCGGACTATTTTATCAACCCTACCATATGACTGAATAACCAAAGTGTCTTCATCAATAATACCCTGTGCAAACACTGCCCTTCTTGGATGAACCCCATAAGTGTGTTCAACATCAGCATGACTAGCATAACCATGAAAACAATGCTGGCACCAGGTCTTTATTATCGTGTTGTGCTTTAGTTAAAATCCTCCTGGCTGGCTCGTCAAAAACAACATTTGTAACCACTCTTTGAAATGTAATAGTCTTAGGACTAAATGGAAAGCTACATAGGCTTTGAGGAGGATCGTTAGTAAAACACACGTAAACAAACTTGTATTCAGTTATGTTATCATGTAAATCTCGGCTGTATTAAACTCTGACAGCCCTAATATAGAAATGAACATAAATGAGTGTTACACAAGAAATAAATGAAAAAAATGAAATTGTTCACCCTTCAGTTCATCTGTAGTCCCTCTGTTTTTTCTTTAGTTTAGTTCAGTCAGTCACATCTTTGGTTCAGTCAACCATGTCATTTCCATTCAGTTCATTTATTTTCACTTCCTGTTGATACAGTGTGAACAAGGGGTTATTTAAAGCGGACCTAGACCAGAAGTTCCAATTAACGCTGTTTTTTAGTGTGTATCTGCGTCATTACCTTGTTTATGAAGCCCTGAAGGTTCAAAACAAACAGTTCAGCCACTGCTGAGAACGCTGTGTTTTATTGTAATCTCGGGCTCAGCGAGATCTCTGAAAAAAACAGATCTGGCTACGTAAAAACCGGTTCTCCTGAACAGCAGATCCTCCTGCTCCGGGCACTAGTCCGGGCACATCCGGTTGCGTACATTGAACCGCAGAAGAAGAATAACGTCCGTTGTGGAGGTGTTTCACGAGCGACAGTGTCTTCTGACTCTGGGTCTGACTCTGGGTCAAAGTCTTAAAAGGGACTGCGGTGGGGAGTCGTGAAGAAGCTATTTTTAAACCTTGTTAAAACAATGTTTTGATAATGAGAAGCAGTGCATCCACCGTTCCAGAGGGGGGAGCTGCGCTTCTGACCCTGAATTTCCACTGGACGCAGCGGCGCGGTCGCCATTGCAAATCGCTTCCATTCTAATCAATGAGAGCATTTCCACTGGCCGCTCTGCGGAGCATCTCAGCAGCGTCCCAGAAGCGGCTCGCCGCGCCGCAGCACTATCGATAGGTAGCAGTTCTATTTTTGCCGTTGCCGCTGCTGAACCTCGTAAATTCCAACAGAGCAGTTCGCACCAGACAGGAAGTCCGACACAGACTCAAAGTAAAACATTTCCGCCCCCCTTTCAAAATAAAACACAATACGCAGGTCATATAGCCTGTCACAACTTCACATCAACATTACGTCGGGACTGGTGCTTCCAGGTCAACAGTCAATCATCAGAGCGTCTCTGAGAGTCATACTGTACGACGAGAGACTGATTGAAGAAATGGAGAAACATAAAATCATTTATGACACAAGATCAACAGTTCTTCCACGTCAGAGAATGAAAAGAAGCTGTGTTGTTGTTGTTTCCTTTATACACAGAGTCTATCGCTGGATCTCGCTAACCGTACGTTTAAGATTATCGCGCGATCTTCCGTGAATACCGCCGGCTCCCAATGCTCCGCACCGCTGCTGTAACGCGACCAGTGGGGTAAGACGCCGGGCAGAGGACGAAGCAGAACCGCGCCGCTGCCGTTCCGCGGCCGTTCCGCGTCCAGTGGAAATCCAGGGTGAGAGCTGGTGTGCTGAATATGTCACTTCCAGGTACTGGCCAATCACCAAGACTCTGTCTTCTGGGTGAGAGAGTTGAGTCTCAAATCTCGCAGCTGGGAAACACCGTCAGAAAAGAGGATTTCGGCTCGTTTACAGCAACTAGGAGGTTTTTGACCATAAAAACAAGTTAATGTAGACCTCCATGACTAACATATATGTGCAACAGGACCACTCTAGGTGAGCTTTAAAAACAGTTAATCTATATATATATATTTGGCATATCGTTGTCATGCAAACAATTTCCTAAATGGTTGATTAATAATCCCTAATGTCATATTCTTATTTTTCTATGGGAAAACCGTTTACTTGTAATTTTAGCATTAGGGTTGGCAACTCCTTTCCCATTTCCTTCATCAGATTTGTTTGTTCACCACAGGCTATGAGAGAGAGAGAGAGAGAGAGAGAGAGAGAGAGAGAGAGAGAGAGAGAGAGAGAGAGAGAGAGAGAGAGAGAGAGAGAGACCTAAGTGCTGTCCGTGAACACTAAAACTGAGTCTGTGAGTGTAAACATGGAGTTACAGTCTTTTTTCACCGTAATAATAGGTGAATAGGCTAACAGTATGCACCATCATAACATAAACATTGAACACATTCTGTGTACATTTGAACATGGCACTTTATTTAGTAGAATGAACACACAATCTCATACAGTAAAGGACAGGTCTATTCAGCCTCACTTCATAGGCCTTGGTATAAAGATGAGTGAAAAAGTAAACAGCTGCACTTAAATATCTTTTTTTGTTATCAGAATAATCAAATATGAACACATCACACTGCTGAATGACATGGTTTTAACATACATTACCAATTCCTGCACTGGTGAGGGAGAGCTTGATGGCTACAAAATGTTATGTTAATAAATATAGTATTGTTGTATAGCTAAATTTATATCATTTATTTTAAACTTACAATAAACATACAGTAGATTTTATGAAAAATATATGTACAACCCCCAGTGCACAGCAGTTTGGTCTTGATTTTGGGTTTTAACCAGCAGGAAGAAGCTCTATGAAGCTGAAAAAGTAAGAGGATGTGAAAACCTCAGGCAGCAGAAGAAATCAGGTATCATTGGTGTGCTACAGTTTGTAACAGTAGAAAACACAACAAATAAGTACATTCAAACAAGCCCAAGTACATTAACTGGGCAACAATATGTAATGTAGTTTCAGTTGAAATAGTTTAACAGATTATTTCTTCATCTTGTTTATTTTTTAGTTTTTGTGACACAACATGAAAACAAATAGAAACATGACGATGCATGAAGTCTCATGAAGCCACTCACTGGTATGAGACCTGCTCATACAGTCATTCAATACTGCAACAGATCTGTTCTCACCATCAACCACGTACACGCTGCCCACTTGGGGGTGGAAGGACTAGGGGAAGGTTACTGAGATTAAATAGCTTTTTTTTTTTCTTTTTTTTTAAAGGACAATGTTAGTATGGAAATAACATTATCTTAAAACTCCTCAAACCACAATATATACAGATTAGCACTCAGAATGGCCTTCTACAGATGTTGCCCCATTATAAACCCTGACTTACCTTCTTATTTCATTTCACCTTGAGGTGACAATTTCATCGGGAATTAAGGCTTAAGAAGTTCATAAAGTGCTCTGTACGACACTCAAATCTTCCACAGCTGAATGCAGAAAACTATTATTTGATGTGATTTATTTTGATAAGTAAATCACCATCATACAGTCATGTGTAACATACAGTAGATCCCATAACAGCTTTCAGGTTTGACCAAAACTGCTCTGATTCTTCAGGGAATGTCAGCACAGAGGACGCTACAAACAAAATCACCATATATTTAGAGACATCATGAACTGCTTTCAGTATCTGATTTGACTAAGCTCACAGAGGCTTGATGCTACCATTTCAGATTAGCAGAAAGCATGTTAAAGTTTTTAACCAAGGTTTCATTTTAATATTAAAACATTTAGGCACTCCCATCCTGCTACACCACTATGTTACATCTGATGGCCCTTTTCATTCATCAGATGGCTGTGAAGTTACAGCTGATAAGGACTGAAGCATGTTTTTGCATTTTCTCTATTTCACAAACACATTCACTCGCATGTATTAATACACAGGATTAATGAGAAATGACTTACCACTTTAATATAGCTGTTCTTTATATCTCAGAAGATACAAAATAGTAATTTCAATTTGTATATATTCTGTTAAAAAAGTATATATTGGGAGATCTCTCTGGGTTATTAGGAAGGATTTCACTGCTCATGTTGGACCAGAAATATCATTAAAGGAAGCAAAAAGCATAACCATATTGTTGGTAGATAATCTCTAAATCAACACCAGTGCACTTCCACATGTGCATTGGGTTTGGATTTTCATGCTGGTAGAATCAACACAGGAAACTTGCCAAGGCTTTTTCACACAGTACAGCTACTTGTCATGTTTTGCTTTGCGTAATAGAGGTCACATTGTATCCATTTATCTGTGGAGGTGTGTCACTATGACCCCATTCAGACCTGGTATTAACATCCATCCTGAATGTTGCCTCAGATCTGATCACAAACAAATCATTTGGAGGTGGTTCGACGATGCTATTATCATACTATGTGGTCACATTCCTGAGCATGGACTCAGCTTAGAGACCGCCTCCTCAGCTGATGTCCTCTGACCTGCTGCACTTTCCCATGCAATATTGACACTGAACATTACCATATTTATTTTTTTCAGATGTCTAAAACTTTGTCACAGTAGCTCAAATATAGCTTTGATTTACAACAGGTTCTCCCAACTGTATTGTCCCTCTCTCTCTCTCTCTCACACCTCTTTACAGTCAGTAGAGCTGAAAGAGTAATCACGTTTGCAATTATACCACAATATGATGAAACAAGGCTTTGTAACCACAAAGGCTGCGGTTACACTTACGTGACTTGCGAACATGGGCAGAACAGGTGGTTAAAGGAGGAGGGAGGAGGCTACATGTTGTACAATGACCTCAGGCTCAACAAAACCTGGCATCACAGACACTTTAGTGTCAGAGGAACAGTAAATCGGGTGTGTGGAACTATTTTGACTTAAAAAAAAAACAGCATGCTGTGCAGCAGCAGGTTCTCTGCAGAGCCTGTCTTGCTGCCAGTGCTAGCACACAGGCCGATTACATCTCACTATTGGTAATGATGAGTGAGTGTGTTTGTGCCTGAGGGGATATGAGTGTGTGTGTGTAATGGTGACAGCCTTGTATCACTCAACTCAAATTATATGAATTACACAATATTTGTCTCTATTTCTTACAGGAAATTCAATAAAAAATGATAGGGTCAAGACCAACAGGGCTGTGCGAGAATGTGGTGGTGGAAGAAGGAGGCAGCATTGACTGAGGCACAGATGACGCAGAAAATAAGGAACAAAACAAAAGGAACAAAAAAAATCACAATCACAATAATGGTAAATAATAAATTGCAATAAGATACATTGTTCTTCTAAACTTCTCAGCCCTAACAGTCAGAATAAGTAATGTCAATGTGTATTTGAATTAGAGTTTAGATTCTCTGCCCGAGGCCCAACCCTCGGGCCGATATTTCCCGCCACTATCCTTGGGCCGGGCAGGGTCAGGCCCTTAATCAAGCATTTGTGTTTTTTCTCAGTCGTGTTTGCGTGGTATATTAGCACGTCGTATTGTGTGAAGGTGTAAAAACCTGCGGCTGTGAACGCATCATTTAAAAACCAGGAAGCGTATCCTCATTAGCAACATATGCGTTCAGGGATCTCAGTGGCTCTGTTATTGTTGTCAATTAGACTGTGGCAGCAGGTACAACATGCTCCCGCTGTGGGGAGGACGTGGACGTACGTGTACATTTACAGCTCACGTATTAAAAAAAATGTCGGGTTTAAGTCGGGCTCGGACTCGTAATTACAGTTAATGTGTCGGGACCGGGCCGAGCTCGGACACAACGTGCATGGGATTTGTTGGGCCCGATCTAAGCTCTAATTTGAATACAGTATGGGGAAGTCACACGAGATGCGTCCAGGACATTTTTTAATAACAGTTGTATTTAGCACTGTTCAGATGTGATCGGTTGTCTGAGGACAGATGTTAATACCAGGCGTGAAAAGGGCATTAGTGAGTTAAGATAGTGTCGTGTGTGTTCTGCTGCATCACACGAGGGTGCCAGGGTCTGCACTGGGTTCCTTTGGGGTCACCTCTTGCGTCTGTGGATTAAGAGTCTCCTGATAGAGAGAGAACTCCATCGACCTGTGAAGAAGGCAGTGACATTGTATAAATATGAATCATGTTAAGAAAGTGACGGAAATTGAAGAGAGAGAAATTCTCTGGCTCAGGGAAGGGTGTCGACACCAAATCACCAGACTTGCATAATATTATATGACTATTGCATATTATTGTGTTCTTTAAATGTATGTAAATGTATTCTTACAAAGTCAAAACATAAAAAGTGCTGACCTTCCATGCAATGGGAGTCCGTGGAAACTGGCTGACTGGGACATCTGAGGCCTCTTGAGGTTGGCTGCTTCACCTTGAACAGATTGGGCCTGATGCACCAATGGGTGAGGATGTGAAAGGCGAGAGATCCCTGTGTCGTGGCCCTTTGAGACAGCAGGTGGATAACCAAGGGCGTTCCTCAGGTACCAGTCCCTCAGCCCCTCCAGGGCTAGGGCTTTATGCAGACTTCTAGTTGAGTCCTCTGGGGTTGGGAGAGAAAACTGTGGGGGTCTGTGACTGAAAGAGGAGCCAGACACCTCAGTCTGGTAAGGGTGCAGGTTGGGGATGGAAGATGTGGTTCCAGAGGCAGGAAGGGGAGACTCATATGCTGAAAATAGGATTGCATCCTGGAGTTGTTGCTGCAAAGGTATAAAAGGTCCACAAGATTTGGTTCTGGTGACTTTGACTCTGCGCAGTTCGGCCTGGGACCCTCGCAGCACCATGGGGCTATATGGAGGTACAGCGCTAGGAAGATGCACCTGGGAATGAGAAAATCCATTTGCCTGAGGAGCCACCGTGGAGGAGCGAGGAGAAGACATGTCCTGCCAGCTCCTGCCTGTAGACTGGTACAGTTGGTGCTGCACTTGCAAATTCTGGTGTTTTCCCCAGATATAGTCCATTAATAGCTCATTGTAACCTCCACCTGCACCTCTGCCACCCATGGAGAGACGGATTTTGGCCTGTTCTGCATAGCTATCCACATGTCTCTCAGGGCTGCCAAGATTAATGTGTCGCAGTTTTCCATCAGTGAGTGTCTCTGAGCTCTTGAAGGGCCCTCCTCTGGGGGGCATCCCGTTCCTGGGTGCCTGATCATCAGGGAGGTTTGATCTGTCCAGCAGGGCCTCTGAGCTGTTACTGCGTCTGGCTCGGGAGCTGTATGGGCAGCTTCGGCGTTCAGAGGACGAGCCATCCTGGGCTAGTGGAATCATATATGGCACATCCAGGCTGCCAGACCACTGCTTCAATCCGTTGCCCCCCGATGCATCTGACCTACAGATGAGAGCACAGCAACAGGTCATATTAGGACAGGTCAAAACCATGTAACTGCAGTTTACAGGGAATAACATAAGTGTGCTGGACAGCCCAGTTGTTAGGGCTGGAGCCCCATAGGCCACAAAGGTTTTTTTGGTAAAAGCAACCAGGGTTTGATGCCACCTGCGGTGATTTACTGTGTGTCTACCCCATCACACTGATTGTCCTATCCAATAAATCAGCGATCACTACACTACCAATTACCATGACCACTGCACAACCCTGCATTTTTGCCGCCCATTAACTGCAACTTTGACCAACTGCCTTAGTTTTCTGCAAGGATAAAAAACTGTGACAGAGGCTGTTTCATCATTCATCATTGATCAGACTTTCTCAAAGGGTGGGTTAGCACTACGTGGGATTTGAGAATGGACAATACCATTTACACCAGAATGTGTTGCATTTAACGCGGTGGAAACACACCACTGGGGCACCACAGTAAAGGTACAGTACGGACGGAGCTAGACCCACAATCGTCAGGTGATCGGGTGACGGAAAAGTGCCACTTCCTTGTGATCTGTGTTTCTTCAACAGTCGTAATGTATTCCCATACAAAGCTTGACGTTCTGTTGAGAAAAACCAAGCAGAAAAAAAGAGCTGCTGGATGTCCTCTGTTGTTGTCCGTTGTGTGGAGTTTGATGACGTTATTTGTTGGCGGCGCACCAGTACCAAGTAAAGGCACTATTCTCAGTCAAAACACCGTTGAAAAACCATACCGTACTTTACCAAAGCGGAAACATGCCATAATCTAACTGCTGTGGCGCGCGCACACACACACACACACACAGACACACAGACACACAGACACACACACACACACACACACACACACACACACACACACACACACACACACACACACACACACACACACACACACTCAAGCGCAGTCAAGACTATTTTAATCCTATTTACAATGAACATTAAATATATCAACATCATTTTTTCTCAATGTGCTTTCATCTTGACTTTTAAGAGCTTTTTCATTTAAGACATACATGACGTCATGAAACTGAGACTGCAGGTGTAGCCGTAACAAAGTTGCAGATATGTACTATTATTATATATTTCTCTGTCAAGTCTATTACACGTTATATGGAAAAAACTGTCATGCAATTTCTTTGCATTGCAACTTTTTTTGAAAAAGCTTTTTTTTTTGGTCACAACCATCACAAAAAAAACCTTTTAAAATTGTTTAGGATGTAAGATTAAATGAGGAATTTGAGCCCTTGATGGTAGTGATGTATTACACCAACTACTACTACTTCCTGTGACTGATGGCATCTTCCAAAACACACAGTAATGACGATGAGAGGGAGCTCATCATACAAAAACACTGTGACAGTCACCTGACATGAACGCTGATTGGAGCAGTTCGCGCCAAGAGAGGAGTCGCTGGAACACTTCTACCTTCAACATTGGATACACTTCTTGGCAAAGAGTGAGTTGGGCTTTGAGACGCAACACAAGAGAACACGGATGTATAACTGATCTGTCACTCATATTTAAAAATAATGATTAGCATGCATTCAGAAGAACATGTCACTTTAAGTACCTAACAGAGCTTGTGACGGAGTTTCGGCGAGTCCTCATCTCATAGTAAATCTCTACTGGAGACAGTTTCCTGCTGATTCTGTTGTCAGGGCTGCCCACAGTGAGCCGAGGCTGAGACAGAGAGCGCTGATCAGCAGCCACGCTGGGAGACGACTCTTTTGGGAGAAGAAAAACAGAGAAATAATCTTTCAATAAAGCACAACCACAGACGACAAACAATCACCGTGTTTGCAGGCACAACCTGATGAATGTGCTGTTATGGTCCTCTGCAAATGAGATGCGACTACATGTTCTCTCTCTTTGTGAGTATACAGAAAAATGTATGTAGTGAGTAACTCTCAACTATTTGCTGGTAGCCTCTTCTAAATATGGATGATAAGAACATCCATAAGAGGCACAGTGAGGTGCATATGTTTGACTCACCATTGTCATGGGATGTTGAATCTGACATGGAGCTTGTACTCTCTGATATGACAGTGTCCTCTGAAAGACAAACATGATATCTGTTATCACTTCACAACACAGAACATATTACTGACAATGTAGCTTGGTTTTTATCCATTTACTGTTTATCAGGTATTATTACTTCATTGTAATTATACCTGTGTGACACCCCCGATGAACTGTCCTCTTGCTATTTGGGACATTTCGGTCTGATTCCGCTTGTCTGTACAGACCACTAGTGAAGATGGCTTTAATCTGCTTTCTTTGGGCAGCTTCATCCTGCAGCCAGGGACAGGCCATCGTGTAAGTATGCACATCGGTACAACTGCTCCGTGAACACAGCTGATATTAAACATGTTTACTTACCTCAGCTTTGGTGTTGGGAGTCAGGCCAGCTCTGCGCTGCACCAGTGGTGGTTTCACTCCTGTCTCCAGGGGGAAAGCATGTGGCAGCTTCCCAGTCAGCTCCTGTAGAGCACATTTATTCACTTCCAATCACTAAAATCCTTCCTAAAAGCCTGTGAGGGGTCACTCAGGACACAGAGGCCCGATCACAGTGAAAACACGGCTGCGTTTTAAACAAAACTGCAACTTATAAACCTACTTACCTTAAAAAAACACCTAAATCAACAATATCTTATGCTTGCTGCTTTATCTCACTATCACACAGCCTTTTTCAAGTGAAAACTGAAGGTTTAGGGCTAACACTAACCCTCTGCAATAGAGGTATCAAATAACGTTCACACTATACTGTACAGTACTAAGGTACTACCTAATCCCCATATTGCATGTTTTGGGACTGTGGGGAGAAACCAGAGAACCCAGAGTAAACCCATGCACAGACGGGGAGAACATGCAAACTCAGCCGGGGCTCAAACAGGCGTTTTCTTGCAAAGGCAAGAGAGCTAACCACCAACCGTGTGGGACAGATTAATCCATCCATCCATCCATTATCTACCGCTTTATCCTCCAGGGGTGCTGTGCCTATATCAGCTGACATAGGGCGATAGGCAGGGTACACCCTGGACATTTCGCTAGTCCATCATGATGGACTGATCAGAGGGTCTCAGAGACGTCGCACGATGGACGACGAGAGACTGATTGTGGAAGTGGAACAACACAACATCATTTATAACACATATACAATATATATGTATATAACAGATCCTTTTTAGATGCCCAGATCAATAGTTCTTCCACGTCGGCAAATAATAATAAGCTGTGTTGTGTTGTCGTCGTTTCCTTTATACATAGTTTATCGCAGGATCTCGCAAACTTGCGTACAATCAGGATTATCGCGCGATCTTCCTTGTATACGGCTGGCTCACAAGGCAGTGCTGCACTGCCGTAACGCGCCCGGTGGGGATTGGCGCTGGGCAGAGGACAGAGCAAAACCACAGCGCTGGGGTTAGGTTGGTGGATGTACTGCCGCATAACAGGCTCCGACAGAGGCCTCCAGCAGTTCCTGGTAGCTGTTGAAGTCTCCTGCATCCGGCAGTGGGGGGGGGGTCAGAGGTTGCTGACTGGATGCTGGCTCATTCGATCAAGATGCTCTGAGTGGCAGACTCGATAGGTGAGGTGTCAGACATATACTGTACAGTGTCATATCAGTCCCAGTGCTTGTGAATCGGCAACATCATGTGATCACAGGGCCACATATAGAGACAAACAACCATTCACTCTCACACCTACGGTCAATTTGGAGTGACCAATTCACCTAATCCCCAAATCTGCATGTTTTGGACTGTGGGAGGAAGCTGGAGAACCCGGAGGAAACCCACAGACACACAGGGAGAACATGCAAACTCCATGCAGAAAGGCTCTTGCTCCAACTGGGTCTTCTTGCTGCAAAAGCAAGAGCGCTAACCACTACGCCAACTGTGTGGCCTGACAGATTATCACAATAAACTAGAGCTGTTAAAGTTACCGTGTTAATTGTTGTGATTAATACATCCGAGATTAATGGAATAAAGTAATTGAACGTAGTCAACATTTATTTAACTTTTCTGCAGTCAGTCAGAGAGACAGAGATAGTAGCTGAAGATGGAGAGAGGTGAGGGGTTGACAATGACTGGAAGTTGCATTCCTTTGCCTTGACTGCCAAAAAACTAGATGCACGACTAACTTTGTAACTGTGAGACCTGAGCAGAGGAATTCCTCCGCATCACCAACGACTGGAAAGTAAGTGGCAAACGAACCACTCTGGGCGCGGAGCTGGCCGCTGCCCGCAGACTTCCATTGGAACTCCTACCCTGCGTTGCTGACTGCTTTAGTTCTCTCTCACACATTTCATGACAAATGTGAATGTGTGAGTTTTCGGGACATCCTGAGGTGGATTCATAGTTCTGTGTTTAAACAGGAAGATACATTTAAACAGTGGGCGTCTGAAATACCCACTGATTACTAATTCATTTAAATGAATTAGAGAACTGTGTGATGAATTAGTTCTTTCTATCGACAGCTCTACAATAAACACATTCTAATGGCAGGTTCTGCTTCAGTCGTGTGAAGACAGCTGCTCACCGCCTCCTGCAGACAGACTTGTTTGAGCTCTCCCACTCTGGTGTTGAGCAGATTCTCCAGGGCCTGTTTCCTTTCTTGTAGCACTGCAATCCTCTCAGCCTGCAGCTTGTTCTCCTGGCTGCCTTGAACATCTACACATCGCAAAACAGAAATCACAAATATTTTGAGCCACACAATTACATGAACATTGTTTTATTTTGAGTCATTAATGCTCACTTATAGTACATGGCCCACCAAATTCAGCAGAAACCTGCAGTGCCCCATGGGCTTTTTGTCACAGCAGACAGGTCACAGAAGGAAAAGCACATAAATAAGTAAATGAATGATGGCTGAGTTCCATTTAGCTTCCTTCAGTCTGTGGTCACTCATTGTCACTCTGTCCTGACTTCAGTCGACTGTTAATGTGATCACTAAGTCCTGTGCTGTGTCACCATCACAATCGCGAATCAAACATTAATCGTAATGATGTCACAATCTCGACTTATGTGTTATCAGCACCAGATCACTCATGACACCATGGAGACAATCGGAATGGGAATAATAAAATGAACATAAAACCACTGGTCCTCGTCTAAACTAGAAAAGTCGAAAAATGGCTGACCCATCTGCGTTTAACCCACTGACGGCGGGAAAGCATTGCGGCACTTCTACCATTGACGCCGGGAGAGCGGCTGTGCGTTTTATTCTCTCATAGACGCCGGTAAAGCAGATACGTCAATTTTCGGGGGTATAAGGGTTCCTCGCGACATTGTTTTGAAAATTACTTTGCGCGAACATGGAGGACTTTGACAGCGCAGAGATTTCCGAAGGCAGTGATTTTGAGGAGTTTCGTCTTCGATGACGTCATCGCTGATCATTTCGAACGCGCCGAACAAATCGACCGGGATTTATGGTTAAGACATAATTATGTTTGAAGACGACGAGGTCGGCGATAATGACGATAAATACCACCGTAATCGACGGAGTGTTTACAGCCGTGCACCAGGGGTGACAGTGGATTTACCTGCAGATGCCACAGCGCTGTAAGCATCATCACCGTCACATGTGAAGCAGACTGTTACAGTCATTACATGCTGTTCTTGTTCTTCACTCCATCAGGACTAAATCAAGGCACTGACACAAGTTGATATTACTTTATTTTCTTACTGTTTTTTTAATTGAAAATAGTTATTCACTTTACTTTTACATTTTTGTATCTAAATAAACGGAAAAGCCACAGGTGTGACCTCTCAAATACTTTTTGAATTGTGTTCCTATATCTGCTACAGAGGCTGAGAAATCAGTCATTTAGTAGGCATTGAAGCTCAGGTTTTAGAGACATTTTTTCCAGGTGCTTCAGTCCTTAATGGGTTAAAGGAGAGACAAATGGTGACCTTAA
Organism: Microchirus variegatus; assembly: GCF_963457635.1. Taxonomy (NCBI): domain Eukaryota; kingdom Metazoa; phylum Chordata; class Actinopteri; order Pleuronectiformes; family Soleidae; genus Microchirus; species Microchirus variegatus. The sequence goes on along the minus strand of NC_139820.1, from coordinate 16,119,009 downwards.
AATGTGACAGCCCTCCATCTAACACATAAAAAGTCACTTTTTGTTTTGAAAAATGTTGAGCTTCTAAAAGAAAAGAAAAAACATGTTTTTGGAGTTACTATTAAAAAGAAAAGATGCAGACGATACTGAAACATTATGAATGACCAAACATTTTTGTTTGGTCATAGATTTATCGTCAACAAAAACAAGGGATTTCTCCACTTATAATATATATAATAATATATAAATATATTTTAGGCCAAATCACTGAACAGAACTGAGGCGTTTTCTTTCACCAGTATGAGGTCTGGTAATAAGATGAAGTGAATACGTGAATTAACTGTGATAACAGTAGGTTTTCACACAGACAGAAGATTTTTCAGTCGGCTGTTCCCTCAAGGCAAATGTGTTAGAAAAACACTGGCACGCTAATTCAAGCTTGTCCAGACATGAGCGTGAACGTTTGGACACTCACCAGGAGCCCCCAGACCCATTGATGTGATCAGATGTCCTTTGACCTCCATGTGACGTAACTCTGGGGACTTTACAGCTCACACTCTCAAGCACACCCTCACCTGATGAAGACATTTAAATAAAGTCAGATTCTTACTGAGACACATCATCAACAAACTCTGTGTGTGTTTCCTAATCTCACCTTGTAGTTTCAGCCATGAGCTGTGTTGTTGGAGTCAGATGTTGCATGTCATTCAGTTCAGTTTCCATCAGAAGGACAGAGTTGGCTCTGCTCAGATAACTAGAGACAAATCCTGAAGCAGAAAAAAAGGGAAGACATTAAGAGATGCCTCTGCAAACTGCTATTCCAATCGATGTATTCCACACAATGAAAAGCTCTGTAAAACCTTTATTTGAAATGATGTCAAACTCTCAGACACACTTGGCAATGATCTTCCACCAACACCACAGAAGACGTTGAGCGTGTGCATATGGCATTATGTGCTGCATACATACTGTTTTAAAATAAAGCTTTATTCAACATGGCAATGAATGCAATCACAGAAACAGGGACAACATGAAGAAGAACAAAGAAAATCAAAGTTACCTTAAAGTTACCTCCAAACACAAGAGGACGACGACGATGACAACATAGATAAGTGAGAGCTGGGACTATGACATCATCGTTTTTTTTCCAAGGTAAAAACAAAACGCATGGGTGGGGATTTTAGCCTTTCCCACTCTGGGACCAGTTTTAAAAAATAGCATATCAGGGCACCAACACAAAAGCTCTCAGAACCTGAGCCACAGAAACACATGCAAAATGGTGGAATAAATAAGAGATAACATAGATAACATCTGTACTTTTAGAATAAACAAACCATACAACCCAATAGAAACTTGATATTTTACTCAACACTGGGTGGGGGTGTAAGACAAACACCAACAACCAAGTGTGTGAGGGCATACATTAAATATAAGGTTTGTCTCCTGACCTACTGAACTGACCCACTCACGCATGCTTGACCTCACATTGATAGACAGGTAGGAGCCTTTTACACACAAAAATAAGCACGTATGATTTCCACTCATCACATGAATCCTGTTGGACAAACTTCAGGCCCGTTCACGTGTTCATACAGCGCTGTTAAAATGTCAAACGCTGCAGTGAAGCTGACTGCTATGAGGCGCCGATTGTAAAGTTGCGCATGCTAAAATAAACAGCAACTTTTTGCCACATTTAGCAAAAAAACATGTAAAAAAAAACAGGTGAATTTTTTTTATGTTAGTTTTGACCAGATTTACAGCAATATTTGTAAATTTTGTGATATTTACTTCTCTTGTGAAAATATGATTAAAATGTTTAATCTGAATAAAAAATCTAAATCTAAACGTTAAATCTAAATGTTAAATGTTAAATAAAAATATAAATGTTAAATCTAAATGCTAAATATAAATCTAAATGTTAAATGTTCAGTTTAAAACTAAATGTTTAGCCAATATGAAATTTAGATTTGACATTTATATTTTTATTTAGCATTTAGATTTAACATTTAGATTTAAATTTATATTTAGCATTTAGATTTAACATTTAACATTTATAGATTTAACATTTATATTTAACATTTATATTTAGCATTTAGATTTAACATTTAACATTTAGATTTAGATTTTTTATTCAGACTAAACATTGAAATTATATTTTCACAAGAGAAGTAAATATCACAAAATTCACAAATATTGCTGTAAATCTGGTCAAAACTAACATTAAAAAAATTCACCGGTTTTTTATACATGTTTTTTTGCTAAATGTGGCAAAAAGTTGCTGTTTATTTTAGCATGCGCAACTTTACAATCGGCGCCTCATAGACTGCTGTAGGTCTGAATGTATCTTCATGATGCTTCTCATAATTCAGGGATATAATGATGATGCACCATCATTTTTTTTTTTTGGAAACATGCGGTATTGAATGATTTTTAAAAATCTGAGCTATTTATTATTTTTGTTCTATTTACGGCAGAGCTACAATCTGCATTCTTCGGTTTGATTCTTTTTGTCGGACGTCGCGCTCTTTAATCTTCCAGAATCCAGTGGCGATGCTATGACCAATCGGTGGCCGGCAGTCTGTCGACGTCACACTGACGTATCGGCTCAGCTCGAAAAACCTTCAGAGAAAAACAAGTGCAGTCGTGCCATTCTGGAAGTGGGTGGTGGAAAAAGTGCCAAATGTGTGGAGATACACTTCTGTCCCACTTGCTTGAGTTAACATAACCACGCTCCATAGAGCATTCAGTGGGTTATTACCAGCTGTTCATTACAAACAACGTGAGCTGCACTTAAAGCGTGTGTTTGATTGTACACTGTACTACATACACAAACATTTACATTGCAATTATTTTGGAGTTGACAAAATATCTATTCAGCAGATAATGACAGCTGCTGTACCTGTAAATAACTGAGACAGAAATGATTCCACAAGCCACAGTGCGATGGGAACAAAAAAGGTCGAAAGCATAATGCACCAAATATGCCAGAAGTGAAATACTATCACATTAGTTTGTATTTATGTGTCCTTCCTCTCCCTGCAGCGTCTCAAGCAGTGCACGTCCATGTGAAACACATGACACCCTTGAAAGCATCTGTGTCTCACTGGTTCACGTGGAGCGTCTCAAACATCTGGAGTGCAGGTAAAACAAAATGCCTCACATTCCAGAGAGCGGTCTGCAGAAGACAAGGCAGGACAGGAGGAAAACAGCGTCAGAGAAGACATGAAGACGCACAGTTATCAAACACATCGTATAGATGTTCAGAGGGAGGTGTGCTGAATAATCATGAGCTGTGCGAGCAGAGCGAGCTGCTCCTGTGTGCAGCATCGCTACGTGAATGCAAATCAGCGGAGAGTTTAATATTCAAGTCCCACAGGCCCAACCCTTACGCTTGTAAGGTAAGGTCCACTGCTCCTTCTTTAGCTTAGACGTCACTTCTGAGCAAAGAGACACGATCGAAGCTACGATAACAACTGAGGATGAACTCTTTTATGGACATTTAGGGCCAATTCCAATTCCTATCTTTACCCTCAAGCTCAACCCTTAATCTTAACTGGCCCTCAAAACCAAGTGTTGAGGGTTATTTTGTCACTTAGAAATGGGACACCCCTTAAATGCAGATACGTCTTCAGACTGTGGGGGGCAGAATAACGCGAAAGTTGCGTCCAGTCTGTCAACTCCAAAAAAGAAGAAGAAGAACACATTTACGTCACGTTTATTTATTTATTATTTTATTTCAGTCAAGTTATTAGGTTGTCAGTTAGTTATAAGATGATACACATACAAATACCACAACCACGGACATATTCAGCTGACAGTTACCACACACCACGGCTTATTGAAAAGTAAACGATATCGAACGATCGCGTGTGCGCACCGGCCGGCTATTGACAAAAGATCGTAAAATAAAAATAAAAATAAATGTTACGTAACAATGACCAATGGGCCTAAACTAAGATAATACAATGGTTTATGTGAAAACACGCAATGCATTCTGGGTAGCCCTTGCTCCCAAGGGTGGTCTCGGAAAATCTTAATATTGAGGGCGATACAGCCCTTAAACTCGCCCCTCAACTTAATTTTTCTGAGAATCGGGACAGCACTTGCACAAGAGGGAGCGCATTTTTGAGATTGAGGGTTAAGATTGATGGTTAAGCAAGGAATTGGAATTGGCCCTTAGTTTCCATGGACTTCAGCTATGTCTACAACAAGGTCCCGATCTACATAAACCTCTTTCGTCTCTTTTTGTTTTCTTTGTTTTGGTTATTAGGGAGTATTTGTTTGTCTGCTATTCTGTGCGTTGATATTTTGTTTTGTTGCTCTTGGACAGGGAAGAATTTTAGGTCACAACAAATTTGTATCAGCAGCATTTACAATATATTCAAGTCTTACTTTAACCCCAGTCAAAGCTGGTATGAACATGCCTCGTAGGGCTGGGCGACATGGGAAATGTCATCATGATTACATCATTCCATAATTGATACATATCATGATATAAACTGAATCAATATTTCTGTCAAGCTTAAAGGTAAGACTGGACGATATATCGAGATAGATCTGGGCTAATTAAAAGTTTTCTTTTGAGATGCTTGACAAATGAGAGTGACAATACACTGAACCCTGACCCTCACAGTATTATTAGGCCTTGCTCATCTTCTCAGGCGACTCCATGCACTGCACAGACCTCCACAGATAGCACATGGCCTAAGACTAGCTTCAGATGCAGTGGTCAGTGTAGAGAGTACACTTCAGTATGATCTGCACTGCTAGGTTGTGTGAAACATTCTCTATCATTTGAATCCTTGTTCCAGACCTGCTGCAGCTCGCAGACAAACCAAGCTTTTCACTTTTCAGGGGCCCATACATTCATTTATTTGCAGCCATCACAATATTACAAGGCTGCAGCTAACAATTGTGTTCGAAATCGATTATGTCCATTACGTTTCCGATTAATCTTGTAGTTGTTTGGTCAACAAAATGCCAGAAAATGTCAAAACAATTGTGGTTAAAAGAAACCTGAATATATTCACATTTTAGAAGCTGAAAACTAAAAGAACTTGTTTTGATGATGGAAAAACATCCCTTCCCCAGGTAAGCTTGTGCATTTAATGCTGGAGGATCTGCCAGGCTCGCTTCCTGATTCTTCCTCTGAAGCCGTTAAAGCGGACCTAGACCGGAAGTTCCAATTAACACTGTTTTTTTTAGTGTGTATCTGCGTCATTACCTTGTTTAAGAAGCCCTGAAGGTTCTAAACAAACAGTTCAGCCACTGCTGAGAACGCTGTGTTTTATTGTAATCTCAGGCTCAGCGAGATCTCTGAAAAAACCCGGTCCGGTTACGTAAACACAGTTTCTCCTGGACAGCAGATCCTCCTGCTCCGGGCACTAGTCCGGGCACATCCGGTTGCGTACATTGAACCACAGAAGAAGAATAACGTCCGTTGTGGAGGTGTTTCACGAGCGACAGTGTCTTCTGACTCTGGGTCTGACTCTGCGTCTGACTCAGTCATAAAAGGGACTGCGACGGGGAGTCGTGAAGAAGCTATTTTTAAACACTGTTAAAACAATGTTTTGATAATGAGTAGCAGTGTATCCACCGTTCCAGAGGGGGGAGCTGTGCTTCTGAGAGCGGGTGTGCTGAATAGTACTGGCCAATCACAAGACTCTGTCTTCTGGGTGAGAGAGTTGTGTCTCAAATCTCGCGGCTCAATAACAGCGTCAGAAAAGAGGATTTCTATCGTCTCGTTTACAGCAACTAGGAGGTTTTTGAGCATAAAAACAAGTTAATGTATGTAAGTAGACCTCCATAACTAACATATATGTGCAACAGGACCACTCTATGTGAGCTTTAATACTACTTCAAGTGAAAGGAGCGGATAGAGTTCACAGCACTAATGAAGACACTTATACTGGGAAGCTTCTTGTGAAAACCCAATGAGGTTTGAACATCGAAATACACAACACAAACCCCAAGACTGCATACATTTGCTGTCGCTCCACTGTTTGTTTTTGTGGTGAACAAACCAGCTGAAGGGTCTCGGATGAGCCGGGTTTTCTTTTTCCTCATGCTCTTTCTCTTCCTGGTTTTAAAGCAGCTGCTTAAAGTGCGTGACAGTGTCCACTCTGTTTGGTCTGCTTACAAAAGTGCAGTGTGAAAGTTAACCAAACCAAATGAAGGTGTGACATCTGTCTCTTTCCTGGTGTGAATGCTCACAATGGAAGCATACTATGTTGTTTACTCACTCTTCCAACAGGTGGCACACAACAGCTGAAACATCACTTCCAGCTCACGTGGACAGGTGAGTTATGTTGACTTTTAAAATTGACACAGCTGCTGCTGTGAACTCACACATGGTAAAAAGAGCAGAGTTCAGAGAACTCACAGCAGTCAGTAACACTTTCACTGGCTACTCCTGATGTATTTGACCTCTTAACAGAAGACAAAAGCAATGCAACCTTTAGCAGTGATATACCACTTTTTTGAGACTGGTATTACAACTTGTACAAATACTAGATTCACTACCGATACTGATGTCAGTCTGATAAATGCTTTACACTACTTTACGCCTTTAACAACACATTTGTACTTTCACTGCTCATTTCAAGAACATAATGCTCCACTCCAGTAAAATGCTCCCCCATCTATCCACCATTTTCAGTATTTCCAGCTGATTCAGCAAACACACTTTAGCACTGAACGACCTCCAAGTGACCAGCCCCACCAGAGGAAGTGTAGAAGCTCTGATGGAAGGTCAGGTGACTCCACCTTCTACCTCTTCAGGTACATTCTACGTCAATGAAATACGTTTTTTTGCCATCATGCTCATCAGCCCGATGAGGAGATAAACCCAGACTGAGCAATCTTATGGCTCAACATTCCACCTGACAAGCCTTCACATTTGACACAAGTGAAGCAAAGCAGTCTTGGTGATTGCTCCACTCTTAGAAATAAAAGAGCTAAGTAGAACCATATGAAGTTCTTCGGCTTAAACTCCTTTTGGAGGGTTCCACCAAGGACCCTTTTAAAACCCTTTATTCGGAAAGGGGTTTTAAAGGGTTCTCTGGATCACAATGGTTCTTACTGGAACCATTAGTGTTACCAAGAACCCTTGACCCCTTTTCAGAAGCGAATGGTTCCAGGTAGAACATCAGCCCTTGTAGAAGGACCCTTTTGGAACCCTTATTTCTAAGAGTGCATGGTGTCCACCTGGATTCTGCGAAGGTGAAGTCAGACAGAGTAATAAAGAAAGGAATGTGAAGGGATTAGAACTATGTTTCCCATTGCTCTGTTAACACCTGGAGGGATTTGTGTAAGACTTATGTTCATGTTCCACTGTGGCTGTAATCTGCTTTGTTGATTTTGGAGGGAGTTCAGACCAGCGGTGTACGCACAAATGTTTTTTAGGAGCGGGCCAGCACGAAAGGGGGCAAACCATTGCCGCAGAAAAAGTAGTAGAAGTAGAAGCAGAAAATAATACTAACGCAAACCAACAGCCATCATTTTAATAGGCCATATCATGCACTGCAAAGGCACTAACAGAAACAAAATCGGAATTGTACATACAATAATTTCAATACTTTACATTAAACTGCAAGAGTTTGCACCTGGATCAACAAATAACATCAGTAGACACCCATCTACACTAGTATTTATGTGCAAATGTCAAGGTAAGATGGATATTATTTGAACAACAATTGAACCAGATGCTTGTCATTTCAGTCCATATGTTAAAAGCATCACTAAAGCAGCAGCAGGGTCACCTTGACATGACAAATTGGGGAAATAATTATCATAGTGCTTGACACCAAAGGTGTGATGAAAAGCATAGAAATGAGGAGTCCGTGCTAACGGTGAACAGAAAGCACTGAAAACAAACACCAATTGAGATGAAATCCAATCAAACAGCTAAACCCAGCCCTGCAATCAATCTAAAGCAGCCAGCAAATACATGGACACTAAAATAGGAACAATCAACACTTTCAGAGAAGCTAAGAAGCAAAGAGGACAATCATGTGACAACACACACACATCTGTGTTCAGGAAGTTATTAATAACAGGGGTTATAGAATAACAGGAGCTATAGAATAACAGGGGTTATAGAATAACAGGGATTATAGAATAACAGGGGTTATAGAATAACAGGGATTATAGAATAACAGGGGCTATAGAATAACAGGAGCTATAGAATAACAGGGGTTATAGAATAACAGGGGCTATAGAAAAACAGGGGTTATAGAATAACAGGGATTATAGAATAACAGGGATTATAGAATAACAGGGGCTATAGAATAACAGGGGTTATAGAATAACAGAGGCTATAGAATAACAGGGATTATAGAATAACCGGGGCTATAGAATAACAGGAGCTATAGAATAACAGGGGCTATAGAATAACAGGGATTATAGAATAACAGGGGCTATAGAATAACAGGGGTTATGGAATAACAGGGGTTATAGAATAACAGGGGTTATGGAATAACAGGGGTTATAGAATAACAGGGGCTATAGAGTAACAGGGATTATAGAATAACAGGGGTTATAGAATAACAGGGATTATAGAATAAAAGGGGTTATAGAATAACAGGGGTTATAGAATAACAGGGGCTATGGAATAACAGGAGCTATAAAATAACAGGGTCTATAGAATAACAGGGATTATAGAATAACCAGGGCTATAGAATAACAGGAGCTATAGAATAACAGGGGTTATAGAATAACAGGGGTTATAGAATGACAGGAGCTATAGAATAACAGGGGTTATAGAATAACAGGGGTTATAGAATAACAGGAGCTATAGAATAACAGGGATTATAGAATAACAGGGGCTATGGAATAACAGGGGCTATAGAATAACAGGGATTATAGAATAACAGGGGTTATAGAATAACAGGGGCTATGGAATAACAGGGGCTATAGAATAACAGGGGCTATAGAATAACAGGGATTATAGAATAACAGGGATTATAGAATAACAGGGGCTATAGAATAACAAGGGTTATAGAATAACAGGGATTAAAGAATAACAGGGGCTATAGAATAACAGGGGTTATAGAATAACAGGGATTATAGAATAACAGGGGCTATAGAATAACAGGGGTTATAGAATAACAGGGGTTATAGAATAACAGGAGCTATATAATAACAGGGGTTATAGAATAATAGGGGTTATAGAATAAAAGGGGTTATAGAATAACAGGGGCTATAGAATAACAAGGATTATAGAATAACAGGGGTTATAGAATAACAGGGGCTATAGAATAACAGGGATTTTAGAATAACAGGGGCTATGGAATAACAGGGGTTATAGAATAACAGGGGTTATAGAATAACAGGGGCTATAGAATAACCGGGACTATGGAATAACAGGGGCTATAGAATAACAGGGATTATAGAATAACAGGGGCTATAGAATAACAGGGGCTATAGAATAACAGGGGTAACAGAATAACAGGGATTATAGAATAAAAGAGGTTATAGAATAACAGGGGCTATATAATAACAGGGGTTATAGAATAACAGGGGCTATAGAATAACAGGGGTTATGGAATAACGGGGATTATAGAATAACAGGGGTTATAGAATAACAACATTATAGAATAAAATAGGTTATAGAATAACAGGGATTACAGAATAACAGGGGTTATAGAATAACAGTAGCTATAGAATAACAGGAGCTATAGAATAACAGGGGTTATAGAATAACAGTAGCTATAAAATAACAGGGGCTATAAAATAACAGGGATTATAGAATAACAGGGGATTATAGAATAAAAGGGATTATAGAATAAAAGAGGTTATAGAATAACAGGGGTTATAAAACAACAGGGGTTAAAACTGCTCCTTGAAAATCTGAGAAGAGTGGGATGAACGGGGCCCATCAGGCAGCAGCTGCTGTTGTTCTGTTCGAATCTCATGCACAACAGCAGCAACAAGCTTGGAGACGATGTTTTCACACAATAATAATCGTGACGCTCGTGGTCCATGATGTGCGTGACCAATGCGTTGCCACGTTCTCATGTTCTCGTTAACAGGCGCAGGGAAACCACACATTCAACTGGAGTCTCATTTCATTCAACATCACATCAGCATGTGTGTGCGTGTGCAGCAGCATCCATTCTGCTCACTGATACCAGGCCACACGTCTCTGCAGGTGTGTCACTGCTGTCACCGCCACAAACGGCGTTGACGTTCAGGTGCAAAACAAGTCAGACAATAACAATGACCTCTTATTCACAGACGGTGTTGCTCACCACAGAGAAGAACCGATGTCTTCGGTGACGTCCGCGCTCCTCTGAAGCAAAACCAAGCCCCGATAAATCATCGCTGCGTCGGACCAGAGCAAGCGAGTCATCCGGAGAGAGAGAGACGAGCGGTTTCTCCGAAACCAAACATGCCGTAAATGATGGTGGAGGAGAGCAGCCTGTGGTTCATGATGACTGCGTGCCTTGATTGTAATTCAGCAGCAGGAGGAACGAGCGCTGCCGAGCTGCGTAAAAAGCGCCGAGCTGCGTAAAGGCGCTGCGCAGTCACAGAAAACACAGAGACACAGAAACCCTCCCCCAGTCAGTAACACACTCATGATATTTACACATGTGAAAAGATAAATGCACATGCGTGTCAAGGGATTTAAGGGGCTCTATATCAAACCTGCCGTAGACACCAACCAAACCTCCCCCCCAAAAAAATTAATAAATAAATAAATAAATAAAACATTAATAAATAATAATAATACAAATCAAATAAATGAAACACGTGATCCGTGTACAGTTCAATGCATACATACATATCTTGAAAACAAGTATGAATTGAAATGCAATTTAAAATTAAATAAGTACGTCTATATGTACATATACACACATATACATGGATATGTACATATCCATATATACACACATACACACATACAGTGGTATGTAAAAGGTTGGGCACCCCTGTAAACGTTCATTATTTTCCTTCCGTCGTTTGGATAAAACATTTCAGTTAAATATGTCATATAGGAGACACACAGTGATATTTGAGAAGTGAAATAACGTTTATGTGATATATAGAAAGTGTAGAAGAATTATTTAAACAAAATTAGGCATATATATATATATACATATATACATATATAAGAATATTAATACATTCACACAAAGCTTTGTTAGTGGAACATGATGTGTTTCACAACACATTTGTCAGGTGTAATAAAAAAGGAAGCACAAGAAGTTTATTTGAACACTGCCCTCAAAAAGGCAACCATTTGGAAATAAAGCATTTATTTCATATTTTAAACCACAAGTAAATAACATATTGTAAAAGAATAATAAACAGTTCCCAAACACAAACACAAATATATAAACCTGATTTATGTTGAGAATACAAAAACCTTTAGGGATATTTAACCCAATTAGGGGGAGGAGTAATTACACAGTCAACAATCACCATCCATCATCAAACTATACAAGAACATGTTTAATACACAATGCTATGCTTTTAGTTTTCAATTAAAAGCTAAACATGATGTCCTGATGAGTGGAAGTCTAAAAACAGCTTTAGTCATTTGAACATGTTTCTCAGCTTTATTGCACTGTAAGTGACTTAAAACCAGAGATCATCTAAAATACACTCATTATGGAGCATCAGGATTTGTGCTCTATTGTGTGAGTAAAGGTGTGTAAACCAGCGTACACTACACCATCTCCTATTATCTGAATACATTTGCATCAGCAATTAGTTAGAGGTGTAAACATTATTGTAAGTATTAAAAAGAAAGTGCTGTCGCATGGACAGAATTATCAAATCATGTAAAATGAGAGTAAAGACGAGATAACTGACACAGAGAGTGAGAGAGTGTCAATTCCTACAAAAAGCTACTGCTGAACAAAAACCAAATGTCACATTGCACCAGTGAAACTATGGTTCCCAGTTGAGTGTTTTTTTCCTGTTTGTGCTGACGTTAAAGTCCCTGTAGAACTCTGCACTTAGAACAGATGCTCACATTCTTCTTCACCAGGAAATCACATGTGGATGCCCGTTCAAGTATGATTGGGTCTTTATTAGGCAGTGGATCTTTGGGGGACAGGCCCTGGCACACAACATATTTTTCCAGGTCCAACAGCAGAGTGACCACCTCATTCACTGAGGTTAAGCAAGGAGGGTAGTTGTCATACAACGGGTGGGTTGGGAGCAAGGGCTGCTTTTGGACATTGACCTGATAGAAGAAGCCCGGGTCAATTAGTACCATGGTGTCAGTCATGCTGGACTGTTTGGAACACTGGATGAGCTGCAGCTGTGGGCCTTCCACCAGTATGGCATACCATAGGATTGGTAGAGCGGAGGAGCGCAAAGAGTGGAGTAATTTCATCAAGTCGTTTTCACTATCAGCATCATTCTCTGCTGCGGCATCGTCCGAACTGAAGATCTGTGTGATCTGCAGAAAAAAAAACATTTGAAGTATTTGAACAACAAAGTGTTGAGGACGGGGCAAACTGGGACAAGGGAAACAAATAATGTGAAGAATCCGCCCCAAATGAAGCCCTGCTATACTGAGTTAAATCAAGGGCCTGGGACCTCATTTACAAACGTTGCGTACGCACAAAAGAAGGCGTACGCCACTCTCTACGCAAACCGTGGGATTTATAAAAAGAGAACTTGATGGGAAAATGTGCTGTCCTCCACGCCAACTCTGACCCATGCGTACGCATACACCTGAGGTAAGGAGAAACTGCGCCACTGATGGCAGAAGAAAGAAACGGGAGAAACTGTGTGAAACTGATCGTGTAAAATAAATAGTTATATTACCTCTCATATATGAACAGTTTATTTGCAAGGAATGGATAAAAAAAATTACATTTCTACAACGAACAAACAAACTCCCTGGAGTGCACACGGGAAACATGATTTAGGACAATAGTAACACAACAGTAGGGCAAATTATGTTTACACTGATATCAGGGTAATTCTCACATGTAGCAGATACCTAATCGATGGGCATATAAAGGCAGGTATCACAATGCGTAATGGTGCACAATGGCTGCTTTGGCACTGTTAGAGGATGTGGCAAACGGAAAGATACGGAGGGAGCGGAACTTCCCGAGACGAGCTAGATCCACTGGCCAACAGTGATGAGTGGCTGATGAGCCGTTTCCGACTCCCACGAGCTGTCCTCTTGGATCTGTGTGCGTAGGCCTGTCGCGATATTCAATAAATCAATTAATCGCACGATAATTAAATTAGCTCGATCATTTTTCTGGCTGCGATAAATACCATTTGCATGCTTTTTTGTTTTCCCCGTCTCTCTCTCTCTCCCTCGGGTCCTAAAGTGTGTGAAATTTGATGTAGTATGCATGCCAGGTGGCTAGGTGGCACTGTGAAGTACTGCCATACAACAACACCAGGAGCACACGCATGCGCTGAAACTTCATTCTACTTCTCTCTAGTAGCGCTGAGTAGCCCACAGTCGAAAAACCAAAACATTGACTCGGCGTAATTGCTGAAATGACTCCTGGATAGGTATCAGAGCAGCTAAGGCGCCTTGAATGTGCGACTGATGGATTCTAATCCACATGTTTGTTGTTGTTTGTCTGTACTGCACATGGATCTGACGTCGGTTCCAAAATCTGGGCTGCACGTGCACAGCCTACGCATTGATGGTGCAATTTGGGCATTGGGTCCACTTGCACCATGTGTGGAAGTATACCAGGACCTTGACACTCGTCAGGAGCAACATGGGGTTAAGTGTCTTGCCCAAGGACACGTGCATGGAGACTAGAGGAGCCGGAAAGTTGACAACACTGTTGTTTGGCCGGTTTGCTTTATGATAACTTTTATTTCCCTTAATTTTCCCTGACTTGGTTAACTCTGCCACTGTTTCTGTGATTGTATAATTTTACAATGCGTTTATAATAATAATCTAACTGATTACTCTTCTCATTATTATAACGCCATTATCGTTACTGCCAAAAAATGTGTGGGGTTACTTTATTGAAGGCAGCAGTTTTACATTAGACCTCTGAGCCGAGCGACAGAGAAATGTCTTGTTCCTCCTTGTCCTTGGTGAGGGTGGAGGCACAAGACAATCACAAAAGTGATGACGATTGGCTGAGGATGAGTACAATTCTTATGGTAAGCCAATCAGATGTGAAGTTGGGCGGGTGCTCATGCTGCGTTCCAGAGCCCATACAAACCAGTTGGATGTGGAACTTATCCTACCTCCAACTAGACAAAGTGCACTGGAATGCCTGTCGAAGTGGGACCTCCTACTCGCGAAGTCGGGGCTGATCGACCTACCCCCACTTCACCAAAATGAAATCGGAGAATAATAGTGGCGCCCATGGAGTCACATGAATAGGCTATAAACTTTACTTTTTTTGAGTGTAGAGTTGTTTTAGACACAGCAATTTTATCACAACTCAGGGTTTCCCCCAGTGCATTATAAGCCTGGCGGGCCGCCAGGCTTTACTTGCCCCCCCGCCAGGCTTAGCGTTGCTTGTTTATTTATTTAAAATAGATTTTTTTATACACCACAGATTTTTCTATACCGGGGAACAAGAGCGCATGCTCCCCCATGTAATCGGCACAGCGCACGCTTGTTCAGGTGCCGATTGAAACAAGTGTCAACACTATCAAGTGCGTCATTATTACGGTTATATCGTTCTTGTCAATAAAGATGTTATATTAAGGGATGCACTGATTATTCGGCGGTCGAAACAAAGCGTGTACACTGTGGAAAAGCAACTATTAAATGCTGGAAAGTCTCTGCGCAAAAGCGAAACTTGGCTGCGTGCGGCACAGATTATGAACTCCCCGCGACAGCCGGCACCTGGGCGTGTCGCAGGTCTTGTCATCCGCTGTCAGTGACTCACTTCTTACAGTAACAAGAAGATATGATGAACGTTTTTGAGCTAATTTTTCATATTACAACGTGGGATAACTGCGGCTTAAAATCCGGTGCGGCTTGTACAAGTACAAAACTGATTTTCTTTCTAAAATTAGCACATGCTGCTTTTAATCAGGTGCGTTCTGTAGTCCGGAATTTACGGTATATTATTTATTTAATTTCAAGAGTGTCTTTTTATAAGACTCTATAGTTGGTGTTTAAGTATTGTTAATCAATGTCTTACAATAACACATAAGTACATAAGTTTTACAAAAACGCAGTGGGCTGCCGGAGGGCCCGAGAGGTACCACCGGGCTTAGCAGGTTATCTGGGGGAAACCCTGCAACTTGTTTTTCATGTTAAGGCGTGAAATTATGTCGTTGTTGTTATCTGTTAGCATGAAGATATGTAGGGCTACGGTAAAAGTATACTCATGACGTTACATATCGATATGTATGGCTTTTACATATACGGCTCACTTGTGTATGTAAGTAGACTGAATTGCTGACAGTCAAAATGCCTCTTCAAACATAAAGCAAAAGTGCCCGCGGTCGTCCATGTTTTCTAACATTCGACTTCAATTGCTGGAACGCTTTGAAGTAGAAGCTAGTGCAATTCAGGTAGGATAAGTCCCACATCCCATTTGTTTCTGCTTACTCGCGATGTGCGCAGCAGAAACAGGAATGGCGAGTCCTGCTGCTTATATAACCATGCGGCTAATCTATAGACTCTTACAGGCTAACGGCTTCCACGGGGTGCTCAAGCAAGAAGCTCAAGAGTGAGACAGACAGTTGGAAGAGATAATGCAGCAAAGAAGATGCTAGGGCGAAGAGCAACTTTTGCTCAAGTCTGCCAGTGGATCCTGACAGCATGGGACAGAGTAAATAGGGCTCTATGATTTCCGTGTTAACGGAATCGCGGACGGAATCGCGGAATTGGCCAATAAAAACGGAATCTAATGTTAAACGCGGAATATCACGGAAATTGACATAATGTGACTGAAATGCTGTCATCGTGAGGAGAAGGAACGTTTGTCTGGAGAAATGTTCCGGGGACCGCTCATTCGTGGCACCACCCGTGCATCTCCTCACAAACACTCACCCGGTCAGTGTTTCCCCCAGTGCGTGTTGCTTGTTTATTTACTTTATATACACTTTTTTTTCTAAACCGCGGAACAAGTACGCTGCGCCCGCATGTAACCGGCGAGCATCCCCTTGTCCAGGTGCCGATTGAAACTCAAGTCACACCATCAAATACGCGATATTACGGTTATATTTTTATTGACAATAAAGATGTTATATTTAGGAATGTGCCGATAATTCGGCGGCCGAACCACGGCGAGTAAACTGTGGAACATCGCCTATTAAATGCTGGAAAGTCTCTGCGCACTCCACACCAGAGAACATTCTCTCTCTTTGAACAGTTAACTAAAGACATCGGCTCATCTGATGCATCTGTTATTTGCAGAGTTGTAGGGGTAATATTGCGTGTAGAGAAATGATCCAGACAGATACGGAGAAGCGCACGGCGCAGGAGAGGGAGAAGAGTACAGCGCAGGGGCGGTGCGCAGAAATCCGTCTGCACCAGATGAGGGGGCACTACCACTATTTTATTTATGTTAATTATTTTACTTTTAAATGTGACCAGCATTGCGTGGCTTGTTTTAAGATTCACTGGCATTTACTTAATTAGGATTTAACTTAAGAGAAGTTAGTGGATTCAAGAAGAATTTCAGTGGACATTTTATTCACTGACACAAAAAGCACACATTCTATGGTGGTAAAGTAAGTATAAAAGGTAAAAAAAATTGAATAAAAAAAATGTTAAACTATTTACTATTTCTAAAAAATTAAAACGGAAAAAACGGAATTTGGAAAAAAATAAAACGGTATTTGGAAAAAAATAAAATGGATTTCATAGGGCCCTAAGTAAAAAATCACCACCGGGTTTGGAAAGGCTGGACTGCTGCGTGATGAAGAGAACGACACGCACACATTCACCTCAAGACGAAAGTGACAGTGAGGGCGACAACGAAAGAGAGACTGTGTCTGACAAAGTCATTCTGAAGATGAAGATAGATGAAGATTCGAGAAATGAAAGTACTTACACTATGTAAAAACATACGAACAGTATGTCAACTGTTTTTTTCTTTCTAATCTACACCAAAGAGTAAATCTATTTATTATTTATTTGTGGCACATTGCTTAACAAGCGTAATTTAATTCTGCTTAGTTGTGGCCTGTTGAGGTGCAATAAATAAGTCAAAAGTTCCAAAACATATATTGTGTTATTTTTATCAATGCACTCTATAAGCATAGTAATTATAATATCTACAATAATCCATCACATTTTATTGGATGTTCGTCTGACTTTCCCACAGCAACATTAAAATAGTTTGTGCACTGTGGATTTCTGCTTGCATTGTATTGAGTGTCCATGTCATTATAGTATTCAGATCTATCAGAAATATTTGAACACGCACACAAGTTCCGTCAGAGGTTTGGAGATGGGCTCCAAATTATTTGACACATATGAGTATTTAAAAATTACTTGAAAGTAGTGCAATAGACACTTTCGGAAGTAATGAGTTACTTTTAGAATGTGTAACTCAGTAACTACTTTAGTTACTTTCCGGGAGAAGTAACTAGTACTGTAACTAGTTACTTTTTTAGAGTAACTAAAACAAGCCATGGTTATGGGAACTTTTTCAGAACAAAGGAAAAAGACTGTTTGTGTTTTACTGCGTGTGGATGTGGCCTCAGGAGGACACTTACCATGGGTGCCTCCTCTTCCTCTTCAACATGCTTTTCACCATCTCTGCCAAAGTGTGACCTCTCAGCATCCCATCTTTCCTGGTCCTAGTTGACAAGGGTGAAATTATAACTTCAACCTGAACCTTTTGTCAGTTCTAACTCTAGTTCAAGTATATTTCAAATGATAATAACAACAACACAAGAAATGTGCTTTGATCCACAACATGAAATCTAATGTGTCTATAATTTGTGTTAAAATATCAACAATATATCAATACCAGCCGAGCATCTTTCACTAGTACAAACACCTTCACTCAATTATCACAAACAAATAATTAACAACTTCGACATTGCTTTGATACAATTCAAATATACTGTATTGTAGTATAGTATTAGTTAGTAGTATTGTATACTGCATTTCCATCAGCCTGTTTTTATGTACATAAAAACACAGCCAATTTGAGTACATAAACAGATTAGATACATAGTTAGGTAGACTTTGGTGCCACCCACTGCTCATCTCAGGGAACTTACCACCACACCAATATTTGCTTCATAGCAAGTCTTGGAAAAACATAAATGCACTTTCTTTCACAGAATCGTTGAAAACTTGGTTAGAATGTGTGTTACATTGAAATGAAAACCTTGCTTATGACGGCATTAGTAACACATCAGATTATCAGATTATTCAATAGAGTTCAAGGGAAAACAAGTGAGCACAGTGTCAAAGGGAAGGACACAAAAGAGACAAAGGAGACGCAGTTATCCTCCACAGGAGGGTCACGGGGTGTTGTGTGTCAAACCTTGGACAGATCGACGGTCCGATTGGCAGTGGTGGAATGTAACGAAGTACAAATACTTTGTTACTGTACTTAAGTACATTTTTCATGTATCTGTACTTTACTTAAGTATAATAAATAGTGCATACTTTTTACTTTTACTTCGTTACATTTTGCAGCAATTATCTATACTTCTACTCCGCTACATTTTCACAATACGTTTCGTTACATTTTCTGATAAGTTCTGGACCCCGGACCCGTTCTTTCTCCGACTTCGCAAAGGCGCCCCGCAGTCGTGTCTGTCAGCCCTGGGAGCGGATACGATGGGGACGCTGAGCTGCGGACGGGCGGAGAGGGGCCCGGGGAAGCTAAGCCTCCGTGTGCGGACGTAGTGACCCAGACGAGCGTCAGGGGAGAGAGCGCCGCCAGAACGATGGGAAGCGGGAGTGCGGAGGAGACCCGCGAGGAGCCTCCTCTTCCACCACCTCTGCATTTGTATGACTCTTCTGTCCGAGACAGTCACATAGCTTTATATTCACGGAAGGAGATTGTTACAAAGTTACAAAAAGACGATGATTTTTAACATAGGACATGAAAAAAAGCGTGAAACACCGGACAGAGACGGACAGTCATTTTGAGACCAATGTAAACGATATGCGGAATGTTGTTGTTTACTACTGTTGCTAGGCAGCGGACGTTTATCCGGCAGCACAAGTTGAATATTTTTGGTTGTACGCCCCCTGTCGTTGCGGCGAATACTGCAACGAACAACATGGCGAGTATAAAACGCCTCCGTGTGTAGGGCGCGCGCTGTCTGCGGAGCCCCGCGCCACATCACACGCACGAGTATAAACAAGGTTCAACGCGAGTTTATGACCCGCGCCCGTTCCTGTCAGATTAAAACTCATGAACTGAATCAAAACTGTTTACATATGGGAAATTAACAGTGTTGTTAATTTAACATTAACATTAACATTGTAACAATGTTAAACTAGTTAATGTACTGCAATTGACATTAAATATGTGTGTTGCAGTTAAATCTTTTAAAGATGTATAATCAGACTTCTTTGTTGGTTTTGCTATTGTTGATATTTAACTTATTAAGAGAATTAATCATTATGCAAGTACTTTTACTTTTAATACTTAAAGTACGTTTAAAATCAGGTACTTTTTACTTTTACTTAAGTATGGTTGTCATTTTGGTACTTCTACTTTTACTAAAGTAAATATTTTTCTAGTTATTTGTACTTTTACTTAAGTACTGATATTCAGTACTTCTTCCACCACTGCCGATTGGGCTTCATCACAAATGTTGAATCAGTCAGTTTCACCTAGGGCTGGGTGATATGGTTTAAACTGATATCTCAATTTATTTTTGATATTTTTCCCTTTTTAAAAAACAAACTACAAATGACAAAGAAATTATTTTACATTCTGGGATTTGAACAAAATGTACCCTCAGGCTTAAGGTACAACAAAAACAAGACTCAAAACAAACTTGTTAAACATATGATATATTTGTCCTGGCTTCAAACTATGTCCCAACTTTAAGAGTCATTTACTCCCAGTTGTGAAAATATACAATACTGTGCAAAAAGTTTCTTCAAGTATTCACTGTGACTTACTCTTGTCTCAGTGTCTCCCTCTGTTGGTTTATTTCAGCAAACACAGACACAAACATCCCCAGACAGACTAAAACTGTTTGCTTTATCTATGGACTCAAAAACCTCAATGTTGGGCACAAGACTAACTTTTCTTGTCTGACCCGGTCTGTGGCCTTTTCTTTTTCAAGAACTTCCGCTATCAAACTTTTCCATGAAGCCCATCTGGTCAGGGCTAAGATAAGGTGGTAGACCAAGCTCAGCTTATACTGGGCCAATTAATCTAAATGTGCTTCTTTTTGCTTTTTTACAGATCACACTTTTTTGAAAATACTTGCTCAATATAATTGCTCTTTCCTGTTTGCAGCCCTGCAGTGTGCATGTATGGACAGGCGAGGGGAGCATCAGTGTTGGAAATGAAAGGGAAAACCCATACAAAACAGAAAAAAATGTTAACTTACTTGCTGATCGGGTTTAAGGTTGCTGATATGAGGGACTCTGTCAAGATGTCCATTCCTCTGTCCCAATTTGGAATAATTTATTGGCTGAAAGACAAAGTTAACATTGTGTTTGGACTGGAGTTGTTCAGCTGATCTCAGATATCAATGCATTTACAAACCTGTGTAGGCGATTGGTGGTTTCTCGTGGTCAGCTCACTGTGTTCACTGTTGCTGGCAGGCTCCGAGCTCCAACTCATCTACAAGAGCCAAAAAGTCAGATTAACCATTAATCAAGGCATTCAGATTTCCCTCATTATAAGCTACGGGGAACATTGTGTACGCACTGATTGGAAGTTATTGTCATCATCTTCATTGTCAGTGAGGTCCAAGCCATGTGGTCCATTGTTTTTCTTTAAATTTGATTTGCGACTATATGTGTAGTGGGGTCTGGGCCTGCCTGGCAGACTTGGACCCTCTGGTTTACAGTCTCCTTGTCCTATCTGGAAGGGCAGTAGGTGTCTCTGCCAAACATTGGCATAGAGATAATTAGATCCAACACAATGACATCACTTCTTCAAGGAAGGTCATAAAAAATTATTACGGCCTTACCATTGCCTGTCTCTGACACTGCCTTAGACGACACTTCTGCCTCTTTTTGTTGCTGCCTCCAAACTTTGGTTTGTCTACACAGAAATCACATGTGCCGCAGTCCTTC
Source organism: Microchirus variegatus (assembly GCF_963457635.1). NCBI lineage: Eukaryota > Metazoa > Chordata > Actinopteri > Pleuronectiformes > Soleidae > Microchirus > Microchirus variegatus. The sequence goes on along the minus strand of NC_139820.1, from coordinate 16,097,882 downwards.
CTGCACAGACAAGCTTTGCACTCTCCACACGAGCGTCGTTTCCGCTTCTTATGCCACTGTAAACATGAATAAACAAATAACTAACTAGCACCCTAAACATTGGTGTTCTTCATTGTTTTTAAGTAGATTTCCATAAACACAGCATCACTACATGAAATGACTAACATAGCTCTAAACGCTGCAGTAAATATGCCAGGCCTGTATGTGGCAATGGAATGCTGCTTCACCTAAAAACGGAGATGTTGAGCAACGCGCATAAAACATTTATTTATTTATTTTTTAAATAAAGCCAACAAGTATAAATTACAATGTATGCATCCGTTTTCAAAAAGTATCTTTTTAGGGCTACTAAACACTGGTTCCATGTAGAAAGAAAGCCAATGTGACAGTGTTTACAGCCCCTAAGTTAGAGAGTAATGCTGAACTTTGGGTCGATAAAAAGAAGTCAAAATCCTGTTTACAAAGAAATGTACTTGCTTACAGTAACAGCATGTCCGCCAAATATTATTTAGGCCACGTTCAGACCTGGTATTAACGTATACCCTAACAGATTCGATCAGTGCGTGTGTGCACCTATGTATTGGCATGAGTAACAAGAGAAGAGAAATTCAGATTATAATTGACAGTATATGGGTCAATGACATATCAAGCTTCTAAAAGTGTATTTTTTAAGAGTATTTTAAAAATGGATGTAATGCACATTTTTGAGTCCAGAACAATGTGCTTGAACATTTCTCATATATGGTTTAACTATTCTAACTGTTTTAACTCATTTTTTAACAGTATCTTTAACTTCACAACAAAAAAAATGTCAGGTGGCACAACCAACTATTTATAAAAAAAATATATAAATTCCTAATATTTATTTTAAAATTAATTATTTGACAACTATACCTTAAGGTGTCTTCACTAGATAAACATCATTTTTATCATTGTGGTTTTTTTTTTACAATAATTTAAGATTTTTGGTCTCTGAAGTTCAGGTTTTAAGCATCCTTAACATCCAATTTTACATTTAAAGACAGGAAAATAATAACACAAATACACAAATTCATATATTCACTATAATAACTACACACATTACATTTATAAACCATTTGGTCACTTTGACGTATCATTTATTGGTTTAAATTGGTTGCACCACTTGACAAATATTGGTTGCACCACCTGACCACATTAGTTATGACATGAAATATGCTGAAAAAATGCATTTTCATTTCAAATAGTAACATGTGTTTTAGACATCAGTTAAACCTAACCCTAACCCTTCACACTTTAAATCCACAGACAGTCTCTGTCACCGGACAGTCATTTTGAGACCAATGTAAACGATATGCGGAATGTTGTTGTTTACTACTGTTGCTAGGCAGCGGACGTTTATCCGGCAGCACAAGTTGAATATTTTTGGTTGTACGCCCCCTGTCGTTGCGGCGAATACTGCAACGAACAACATGGCGAGTATAAAACGCCTCCGTGTGTAGGGCGCGCGCTGTCTGCGGCGCCCCGCGCCACATCACATGCACGAGTATAAACAAGGGTCAACGCGAGTTTATGACCCGCGCCCGTTCCTGTCAGATTAAAACTCATGAACTGAATCAAAACTGTTTACAATGTGTTGTTGTTACAATGTTAAACTAGTTAATGTACTGCAATTGACATTAAATATGTGTGTTGCAGTTAAATCTTTTAAAGATGTATAATCAGACTTATTTGTTGGTTTTGCTATTGTTGATATTTAAGAGAATTAATCATTATGCAAGTACTTTTACTTTTAATACTTAAAGTACGTTTAAAATCAGGTACTTTTACTTTTACTTAAGTATGGTTGTCATTTTGGTACTTCTACTTTTACTAAAGTAAATATTTTTCTAGTTATTTGTACTTTTACTTAAGTACTGATATTCAGTACTTCTTCCACCACTGCCGATTGGGCTTCATCACAAATGTTGAATCAGTCAGTTTCACCTAGGGCTGGGTGATATGGTTTAAACTGATATCTCAATTTATTTTTGATATTTTTCCCTTTTTTAAAAACAAACTACAAATGACAAAGAAATTATTTTACATTCTGGGATTTGAACAAAATGTACCCTCAGGCTTAAGGTGCAAAAAAAACAAGCCTCAAAACAAACTTGTTAAGCATATGATATATTTGTCCTGGCTTCAAACTATGTCCCAACTTTAAGAGTCATTTACTCCCAGTTGTGAAAATAAACAATACTGTGCAAAAAGTTTCTTCAAGTATTCACTGTGACTTACTCTTGTCTCAGTGTCTCCCTCTGTTGGTTTATTTCAGCAAACACAGAAACAAACATCCCCAGACAGACTAAAACTGTTTGCTTTATTTATGGACTCAAAAACCTCAATGTTGGGCACAAGACTAACTTTTCTTGTCTGACCCGGTCTGTGGCCTTTACTTTTTCAAGAACTTCAGCGATCAAACTTTTCCATGAAGCCCATCTGGTCAGGGCTAAGATAAGGTGGTAGACCAAGCTCAGCTTATACTGGGCCAATTAATCTAAATGTGCTTCTTTTTGCTTTTTTACAGATCACACTTTTTTGAAAATACTTGCTCAATATAATTGAACATGTGTTTTAGACATCAGTTAAACCTAACCCTAACCCATCAAAAACAATTCACATAACATTACATCTTTATGATGAGGATCGAGCACAGTCACGATGAAGTGCAGGGGATCTGGGTAGATGTTAATAAAACGTGGTAACAGACTCTTAAAGAGCAGAGCTCACTTTTCATTGTTTTCACTCCATGTTCTCAATCTTTGTGAAGAAGACACTTTAGCGCTGCAATTAGTGGAATAACAGATGCATCAGATGAGCTGATGTCTTTAGTTAACTGCTCAGAGAGAGAATGTTCTCTGGTGTGAAGTCAATGTCGCAGGGAGTTCATAATCCGCTCTGTATGCAGCCAAGTTTCGCTTTAGCGCAAAGAGACGTTCCAGCATTTATTAGTGTGATGTTCCACAGTGAACTCGCTGTGTTTAGGCTATCGAATTATCAGTGCATCCCTAAATATAACATCTTTATTGACAAGGACAATGTAACCGTAATAATGACATATTTGATGGTGTGACTTGAGTTTGAGTCAGCACATGGACAAGGGAGAGCTCGCCGATTACATGGGGGCGCAGCGGCCTTGATCCCCGGTTTAGAAATATTTGTGGTGTATAAAAAAAATGGATTTAAAATTTAAAATAAACAACAACAACTCTTAGCCTGGTGGAAGTAAACCCTGGCAGCTGTTGTAAAACTTTCCAGCAGGTGAAACTATATGTGCTAGATGTTATGACTAAGTAATCAAAGCAGAGTTGTCAGCTGGATCATTGTTAATACTTAACCTGTGTCATGCCAATTTTGATAGTGATATTGGCATCTTAAATGTACAAATTATCATGCAAAATGATTTAAAGTGTGTAATATCTTTCCATTCAAAACTAATAAACATTCTAGAAGTGTCATGGATAACCTTAGAGCTTTGAATAGCATTATATAGTGACATTCCTTGCAGTTGTGCCACCTGATCAACAGTTGTGCCACCTGACAATTGCAACTAAACTCAAATTAAACAGCTTCTGTTTGGATGCAAGCATTATTTTCTACCCCTGTCATGAAGGTCACACAGAACACTTTTTAACAAACAAAGAGTTTAATGATAAAATCATTTTTTTTCTAGTTTTACATTGGTTTACATTGGTTGTACCACACTGACATGGAAAGTGTACCAACCTACATATAGTTGAAAGTAGTTATTTTTATCAGTATTTGACAGAGATCTACAAACCTTTTTGCTTAGTCCCAAGGTTCTCTGGAGTTCCTCTGGCTGATGCAACATTCAGTTTACAGCTAATGTCTCTTGACTTCAAAATAAAGTCCAATCTTTATGGTGGCACCACCCTGATATTTAGGAAATGTAAATCTTTGGACAAAAGTTTTGCAGTTATTTTAGCAGCTTTAAAACTATTGATATTAGCGAAAAAACATTATTCAAAAGACTTCAAACATAAAATTATGCCAGAGTATTTTATTTTGAGTTTATCATTATTAAAATAACATTTTTAATAGTTTTCTTAGTCTGCTCACTTGCTCGGACAGCTGCATCACCTGATATCTTAGGGGTTTGAGAAGCCAAAACATAAAAATAATATAATTATTTGAATTTACTGAAAAATGTATGAAATTAATAGGTTTTATAGAATAAAGTGATAGATGTCATGAAAAGATTACATTTTGGTTTTTTTAGATAATGGACTTGGACACAAAAATATGCACGTCATGTCATTGACCCATATACAAAAAATGTACTTTAAAAAAAAAAGAATAAAAAAGGACTAGAGGGAGATGAGGCGGAGACAGAAGACAGAGTCCAGGGGACCGTTTCACGAAGCAGGTTCAACAAACTCTGAGTCTAACCCTGAACTCTGAGTTTTCGGTTCCACAACAGCTGATTTGAGTTCGTTTGTTCAACTCGGCATAGTTTCACCTGGAGTTAAGCGCGTGAACCACAAGTATAAAAAACAGCATCAATGGAGTCCCGAGTCACCATGGCAACGGGGAAGCGGAGGGCGACGTCCTTCACTCACAGTTTAAATGTCGTCCTTTGCTCAATCACAATAATATTACGTGGGGAAACAGCTTGAGAGACTATTAATTTATTTAATTTAAGTGTAATCCCACGGGGGAGAAGCGCATTTGGCAGCAGTTTAAGATGAAACATAAAAACATTGTTCAAACAGGTAAGACCTCAACATAATCTCATGGGGGTACATCATTTTGATCATGTTTTACATTGTAAAGTAAATATGAAGTGACTGTTTGACTGTACAGTTGTTTTATCCCCAACATAATGCTGTTTTCACACATAAATGACTCAGTTATATCATGTTCAAGTGCTCTGCATCTCCGACATTGTATAAAAAAAACTGCCATTTGCAAAAAAATGCAGCGCAACACACAATTTCTGCTGGGATGTGAGAGCATAACTTTAGTTGGTAATGTTGTAAATATAAGGACGGATTAGGTTGTGTATGTAAATGATGGACTGTGACGTGAAACGGTACCGCTCAAAAAGATAAGTGTCTATCTATGCGTGGTCTGATAATCATCTCCCGACAAATATTTAATTCTCTGCGCTGTAATGCTACACCTTCATCCACGGGATCATTGTCAGGAGTTCCCTCATTTCAGGGTAAACGGACTCAGAGTTTTCACGAAACCTGCTTTGTGAAACGGAGCCCTGGAGCAGGCAACACTTTCTAAACACAAGTTTAGACAGGACAGGGCTGAGTCAGTGATGACATGTTTATAGAACTGCTATGTCATAAGCAGCAGCAGAGATGTTAGTAAAAATATTAATATAAAAAAATACTCACGTCATCGTCATCGTCAGTTGACAGATCTTCATCATCTTCAACATCAATATTGACAGAGAAATTCTCTGTGTCGCTGCTTTTGAGACTTGGAAGCTGTGGCGATAACATTATTGAGGGAGTCAGACAATAAGCTATAACACCAACTATTATGAATTAAGATCAAATTTACCTGTGTATCTGCAAATTCACTCTGTAAAAAAAAATGGCTGCCATTAGAACTTTAACATTTTAAATGAATATTTCATTTTCAAAGCCCAAGCACATAATTGTACTGTAATCACTGTAGTTATTCATACAAGACAACCAATATTAACAGTATATATTAAATGTGTACAACAAGTCTGATCCGATCCATAAAGTTGTGCATGTACAGAATATTCTTGAGCCAGCATTGGTGTATTTGAAAGATGTGTACTTCTTTGATTACATTTAATCAGATCACATAATAATCGCTACGATAATCAGAATAAATACCGACACATGGAACTCTACATGTTGTGAAAATAGTACGATGAGATCTTTGACCATCCAACAGTGAACACATGAATTAGTTTGCAATGGCTATACAAGCGTTATCTACCTGAAGACTTGTGTCATCAAAGGTTTCAGGGATGTCATGATGGGATGTCAGCTGCTGGTAGCCCCCACTGCCAGGTCCCTGATGTGACATAGAGATACACAAAGTAGGGTAGTGAAAGCAAGGTTAATATTAGGCAGCAACATACACAACTACTGTTGTGTCTGATGTTGCTTACCTTGCGAATAGGACATATGCACTTGCGTTTTCGGCATATACGTTTGCGGGACTCAGGGCTCTGCAATCCATGTTTGCAATTTGCACACTGCCCACAATTGACAGTGTTGTGACATCCCACACACTGCCCACAAGGAATCCACTACAGTTGACAGGAGCAAAACAAAAAAGCGGTTTTGTTTAAACATTAGTGTTGTAATGCAGATAAAGAGGATGGAACTGCAAATAACACTGAGGTGAGTTTTAACACAAGCTCACGATTCACATTGACCAATGTGAACAATTTTAAGACAATAAATCATATGAATTACAGGATTTAGGGAAATATTTAATTAGAATTGCTTTTCATGAGACCTTACATTTAATACATTTTCTTCATGTCTGATGGGGAAATAAATGCAAATGGGTCAATGACAAATAAAGCTTCTAAAAAGGTATTTTTAAAAAGCATTTTCAATATAGATGTAATGCATATTTTTGAGCCCAGGACAATGTGTTTGAACAAGTCTGATTTATTTAATAACTATTCTGTTTTAAATAATTTTTTACAGTATTTTTAACTTCACAACAATAAAATGGTGGCAGAGCCAAATAGTTATAAAAATATATATGCATTCCTAATATATTCATTTTAAGATTAATTCTTTGGCAACTATCCCTTAAGGTGTCTACACTAGGTAAACATTATTTTTTAACAATAATTTAAGATTTTTACATTCTGTAGGTCAGGTTTTTAGTATCATTAACATCCATTTTTACATTTAAAAACAGGAAATCACACAAATACATCCATCCATCCATCATTCATCTACCACAGCACCACAGCAGTTGACAGGACAGCACAACTGTGTCTGTGGGGTGTCTGGGGTGCTGTGCCTATCTCAGCTGCCATAGGGCGATAGGCGGGGTACACCCTGGACAGTTCGACACAAATACAAAAATGTATATATTCAGTATACTAACTGCACAAATTCCATTTAGAAACCCCTTTAACTTATTATTTATTGGTTTGAATTGGTTGCACCACCTAACAAATATTGGTTGTACCACCGGACAACATTAGTTATGACATGAAATATGCTGAAAAAATAATATCAAATAGTAACGTGTTTTAGATTTCAAAAACACTTCACTTAACATTACATTTGATACAACACTATAAATAGCAACAATGAGGTGTCTTTTAACAAAATCGCAACATTTTCAAATTGTGGGTCAACATTGGTAGACGATATCTCATCTCAGTTCTGTGTTTTAAAGTATTCCCAGTCTGAATGCATTAGCTGTGTGTGCCGTGAATTGAGAGGCTCTGCAATCACTCTGAGCACTTCAGCTGCATAGAAAAAAAATGATGTCTGCACGATGGGGCAAAATGAATGCATTGTTTCCACGCAGTTGCTGCACGCAGGTCACTTCAATCTCTTTTCCAACTACTTGAAAGACCTGCCCCACAAATGGCTGACCTTCGTACTTCACCATGATGAACTTTCCATTTAGATCACTGCTCTCATTGGTGCTCTCATGGGTACTGGCTGTTTAGAGGTTGATCATTATGGGAGTTGGCAGATATGTGGTCTGCTACAGAAGCAGGAGATCACTCAGTCCCTGGATCAGTGGAGATTACTTGGTGCATAGCCAAAGTTCCCTTTACAGGAGGTACAACCTCAGGGACCGCTTCATCAAACCTTCTGATGTCCTCCTCATTCACCCAGAAGAACTTGACATCATATTACCTCTCTGTTAGGAGGTTGTAAAAATCTTCTGGGGTCTGGACATCTTCACCCCTTAGGACAGCAGAGTCAGCAGTGGGCTTCACTGCATCGCCAACTCCATTGGGGTCACCTTTTCCATGGGACTTCTCTGAGAAGTTCCATGTCACCATGTCACCTGGAAGCCTGAGAGGAAGGGAATGGTGCTGACCAAAAAAAATTTTTTTTATTTCAGTATTGGGTGACTGGACCATCACTCATCACAATTGTGGGAGATGGATTGCAATTCTTCATCACATCCTTCAGTACTGGATCCAAGTGGGCCCACAGCTCTCTTATCATGCCGAAGGGATGCAGAAATGGTTGCATAGGACTGTGAGCCTGCTGCTGTATAAGCCACACGTGTGGACTGTGGCCTGCTTCTGGCTCCCTCCAAATTGAAAAGCCTGTAACTCACTATTAAGTTTGCAGGAGAAATTCTCTGAAAAGTCCACATGGAGGACAATTTAATCCTCTCTTAGGCTTTCTTTTAAAGCCCTGCACTCTTTGACTTGGTGCAACCAGTTGTAGTGGTTGAAAATGTTCAACAGTGCAGCACATGTTCCAGTTTCTTTTACAAAATTCATGTATGTTTTTGGCCTCTGACACAGATATTCGGATCCACTGATGCCATGTCATGTTCTCTTCTGCCCGTTTCTGCCTCTTTCAACCTCATTATAACAGCATTTGGGGCAGACTCGATACATGCTTGTCTTGTCGTTTGGACTGCATACAATAGAAGACAACAGCCGAGACATGCTGGTAGTTTTCAGGAGACCTTTCTGGTGCCGTTTTTGGTCATGAGTTTGACATTTTCATGGTCTAGGCACACAAGTACTCATGTCTGATAATTTTGTCTGCAGTACAAAAAAAAAAGACAATATTGAACTAACAAACTAACGTCAGTTATTTGTTTTTTTTTGTGAATGTCTTTTCTCCCTGGCACTAAGCGACTGTTCTCATCCCGACAGAGGAAGTCTACAACTCTTTCTTTACACTGGATGGCCACTGGACTTGATCTGTCTCCTTCAGTAGATTTAGCCTTTTGCTTTTCAGGCTTTATTTTCTTTAATCTTTCTATTTGTTTTCTTAACTTTGGCAGCTTCCACTTCACGTTTAGTTTTTTGCATTTTCCTGCGCAACTTTGCTTTCTCTCTTTTCCATCTACTGCATGCTTTTTTGTGTGGTGTTGAAGATGCCTTGGGTGCATCTTCACTGACAACATCATCCATGTTGGGAGGGTTAGGATCAAGCTCTGCTGGGGGTTCTATGGACACTGGTGTGAAGTTCAAGATTTCCTCCATGGCCCTTTTCCTGTCCCTGTGTTTTCTCTGATCTTGCCTCCACTGTAGCCTCATTTTTTCCTTTTCTTGCTTAGACAGTTGGCTGATGGGGGCTTCACATTTTTTCCCTCTCTCTTCCTCCTCTGATAACTACAAAACACAAGAATTAATAAACTGACAAATTCCCATTTAAGAATCTGAAAGTTCTAATATAAAATCAACTGCTGTAGGATTTTCCAGCAAGTGAAACTGTATGTTTTAGATGTTACGATGTATGAGTTAGATGTTACGATGTATGAGTACATAGAGCATGTGCAGTTCGTAATCAAAGTGCAGTTGTCATCAAAACAAAGAACAAGTACGGCGGACAACTTGAGTGTCTTTTACAAAGTTTTATTCCTCACACTATTTAATAGACACTAACTTAATAGGTTGTAAAACCAACAAAGCGTACTTGTTCTGACGATCAGTTACAGTTTAAAAGAAAGGAAAACAGAGGTTCAACATATACACAAAGCTTTGATGACAAACTGTAGCAAAACAAAGCTTTGTGTATTGAGGACAACTGCGCTTTGATTACGAACTGCTCCTGCTCCATGGACTCAGGGCGCTTTCACACCTAGAGTTCGATTGCTTTGGTCTGCACCAGTCAGAAAAATGTTACAATGTAGCAAACGGATGTTGGTACAGTTCGCTTTCACATATGAAGAGTTCAAAACGAACCAAAATAGGCCGCGAAGACCATCGGCACCGGAACCAGACTTACCCCCGATTTCCACCGGGCGTGTCACCGCAGCAGAATGTAGGCACCACGACCACCGGAGATAATCGCTGGCTCGCTGAATACGGCTGGCTCGCAAGGCGTGCCCGGTGGAAATTCGGGGTAATCCCGTATCTCATCTCATACCCATAATGCATCCCATTTGGTTTGGTTGCTTTCACACCAGAGGAACTGTACCAAAGTAGGGTGGATAAAGCCATATCAACTGGTCCGAGACCTTACTGAATGGGTGGTCTCGGACCGGTTGATTTGGTGCGCACCAAAGTACCGAGATTACATTCACACCTATGCAAACGAGCTGAACCAAGGGACCAAACACGCTTGATGCGCACCAAATGCTGTAGGTCTGAAAGCACCCTCATAACATCATAACATCTAACACATACAGTTTCACTTGCTGGAAAGTTCTACAACTGTAAAATTGACTGTTGTGTTGTGTCTAGATGTATTACCTCTCTTTTCTCTTTGCAAGATATGCTTCCCTTGCAGCTGGATCATTGTTAATGCGCACCATGTGTCGTGCTGATTTCTCTTTAGTTGATAGTGGCATCTAAAATGTACAAATTATCATGCAAAATGTTTTAAAATGTGTAACATGATTTAAATTCAAAACTAATAAACATTCTAGAAGTGCCATGGATAACGCTAGAGGTTTGAACAGCATTATATAGCGACATTCCTTGCAGTTGTGCCACCTGACTAACTGGTTGCACCACCTGACAATATCAACTAATCTAAAAAAATAAAGAGGTCTATGATAAAAATAAATTTTTTCTAGTTTTACACTTGTTGTACCACTCTGGGGGTCCTCTGGCTTATGCAACATCCTGTTTATAGCTATCGTCTCTTCAAAATAAAAGTCAAATGTTTATGGTTGCACCACCCTGACATTTAGGAAATGTAAATTGCTGGACAAAGGTTTTGCAGTTATTTCAACAGCTTTCAAACTATTTATATTAGGAAAAACCCTAACCCAAAATACTTCAAACATAAAATAATGAGTATTTCATTCTGAATTTATCATTATTAAAATAAAATCTTTATTAGTTTTCTTAGTCTGCTCACTTGCACCACCTGACATCTTAGGAGTTTGAGAAGCCAAAACATAAAAGAAAATAATTATTTGAATATACTGAAAAATGTATGAAAATTATTAGGTTTTTTTGAATAAAGTGATGGATGTCAATAAAAGATTAAATAATGTTTGTTTGTTCTTTCTTTTTTAAATAATGGACTCGGACACAAAAATATGCATGTCATGTCATTGACCCTAGGGATGCACCGATTGCCATTTTTGGGGCCGATTCCGATTTCCAATTTTTCAAGAAGTTTGACCTGCCAATAACGATTTTAGCCGATTACGATTTCAATTTTTTAAACCTCTTTACAGCATACAGAAATATATATATTTTTGCATATTTCCTTTAATAGAACATTTTAACATAGAAATACAATCAGTTAACATCCAATATCCAACTAAAAATACAAAAATGAATCACTACCTGTATGTGTAGTTTATTTAAGTTTAAACATATTTCACAACATAGTACCTGCACACAAATAAGTAAATTAACTAATGACCAAGAGCTCAGATCTCACTCTCTCGCTCTCTCTCTCTCTGCTCACACAGGTTTAAATGACAAACAAACAAATGCTGAGTGCTGATCAAAAGTTTTGTGCTTTAGTGATTTAAGGTCCCGACTCTTGTCCCAAATATGACAGGCTTCGTTCAGTGATTGAAACAAATATATAAACATTAATGAAACGTTTACATGCAGAGCGCCCACTCGCAAAGCAGACAGCTGCGCCGCGGCTGCGCGGATGTTGTGGAATCGAATACACCGGTATGGCAGTATATTAAAAATTCATATCATAACGAAATAAAACCGGTATTCGGTGTGAACCGGTATACCGCCCTGCCCTACACTCTACTACATGTGCGTGTAGCCGCGTGCACATGTGTTGCTGATCCTGCGCGATGCGGGTGCATTTGACCGGCTTATTAAAATCAGAACACTTCTGTCTGAAATATGGTCGATTAATCGGTGCATCCCTAATTGACCCAAGTAGATTTTCTCCAATAAATTCAACATCCTCTTCTAAAAAAACAACACCTATTGAAATATGGGAGATTCATGGCTATGAATATGACTATGATTTTGTTACTTGGAACATTAAAATTGATAAAATGTAGCTGCTTATGCACACATCATGCTCACAAACAATGAATTACCTTTCTGAAACGAATCATCGGATGCTCCTTTGTCTTTGAAGATGCTTTAATCAAAGAGACAAATGGAGTAGGATGAGTACAGCTGTATGGAGGAATGTATGTTCTACTATCCGATTGTTCCACATCGGATTGGACAGAGAATGACTAGGACAATTAGGACTGCAACAAACGATTATTTCCATTTTCACTGCATCGGTCAGTTTTAATGATTCATTTGTTACATGGAAAAAACAATCCAGGAAATGGTCACATTAAAGTCAAATCGTTAGATATTATAAATAAACAATAATAATTTAACAAATAGTAAGCTTCTGTACTTACCCCAACAGGAGGGACAGCAAGGCCTCTTCCTCTGTTTGTCATACCATGTGCCAGTGAAGGAAATACCACATCTGGAACAGACCCTGCAGTGAAACATTTATAACATTACGAGGAGTCACAATGTACTTCAAATGATAAAGTTCATTAGAAATATCAACATAAGTAACAGACTCACAGAGTGCTCTCCTCTGACCCAAATTCTCCTTTAATGGATGGGAGCCGCAGTGGTTTGGATGATGAGGGGAAAGGAAGTCTAATTTTATCTTCTGAATCATCACTGCGCGAGAAGTGTTTTGGTGTGCTCAGTGTATTGTGCAAGGAGAGGCCTGACTGATGGGAAAACACATTTTTGGACCCCAGGCTGGGTGTGGGTTTGTGGTAAGAGTCAGGTGTGTCTGCCCCCTCTCCTCTCTCCATGAAGCTGGACTCTGAGGAAGAACGCTCCCGCATCTTTTTCTAATGAATGAGAAAGAGAGGGAAAATAAAGACAAACGGACCTTCAGAGCTGACCACTAATTGTCAGCTGTACGTTAGTCCATGAAAAAAGATCTGGAGGTCAGCCAAGCATTTGCATATTATTTATCAAATTTAAATATGTCCTCCTGAGACCCAGAAAAAGTGTGTAAATGTGTTGCAGTTTTTCATTAAATGGGCACCCAATGATGTAGGTGTGAAAGCACCCTCAATCATAACATCTAACACATATAGTTTCACCAGCTGGAAAGTTCTACAACTGTAAAATTGACTGTTGTGTTGTGTCAAGATGTATTACCTCTCTTTTCTTTTTACAAGATATGCTTCCCTTGCAGGTGGGATCATTGATTTTTCTTTAGTTGATAGTGGCATCTAAAATGTACAAATTATCATGCAAAATGATTTAAATACTGATTAATTTTAGATACATGAATTTAAGAATTGTTAAGACTTTTTAAGGATACGCGGGCACCCGGTATGAGAGGCCGAGATATGGTCTTATTGGCAGGTGCGGAAACACAGACAGACACACAGAGCCACTAAAAACAAGCCTCTGTCACTCTGTGGGGTGAAGTAAAAAAAATGCATTGCTGGGTCTCAGGAGGATCATATGAATGATCTTCACGTACGTTATCAACAGCTACCTAATTATGAGTTTTGTTACTGTGATAAAAATGGTTGGTCAACTTGAACTTGATTACCATGATTACTCATAGATTAATTAAATCAGGGCACGATCTTCAATCGATAGGGAGGCAAATACCTTCACTCTGTTTCGAACCCGTGTCGGTGGTGTTGGACCATCAAAGAACTTCCCTGTCCTGTAATCAAAGGCTGATAAGTCGACGTATCCATCCAGCACTGATGTCAGTTCAACACGGCTTCTCACTCGTTCACCTATTGGACTGTGAAGGAGAAAAGCAGTTACACCTGCACAACACCACAAACTACAACAACATACCTTTTCTCCTTCTGCCTCAAATGCAGATGGTATGACATATGACTTTATTGTACATTATATAAAGTCACTCACGATACATGGACCACAGTGACTGTGAATTGAGTTTATTTCATGTGGGGTGACTTGAAAATACTCTCTACCAAGGGTTAAAAATAATAATACATTTTGTTTGTTGGTGCCTTTCACCACATACACAAAACAAAGCAATCAGAGATGGCAGACTTCACTCTATTCACGCAACAAGCCTCTATTGGTCATATTGGCATGTGCAGAAACACAGAGCCACTAAAAATAAATAACAATGTAACATTTTTTACTACCCTTGTCGTCCATCTCTAATAACTGATTAATAAATAGAGCTGAAACGATTAATCGATGAATCTATTATTAATCGATAACTAAATTACTCGCCAACTATTTTGATAATCTATAATCGGTTTTAAGCTTTATTTCATGATTAAAACAAGATTTCTGATTGTTTCAGCTTTTTAAATGTGAATATTTTCTTAGTCTTTGCTCCACATAAACAAAGAAATCATTAAAACTGAACCATTTTGGTTTGTGGACAAAACAAGGCATTCAAGAACATTTCCAGGTTTGACAAGCACTGATCAATGTTTTTTTAACATTTTCTGACATTTTATGGACCAACCGATTCATCGATTAATCGAGAAAATAATCGACAGATTAATCGATTACGAAAATAATTGTTAGTTGCAGCTCTGTTAATAAATAATGATCCCGTTCAAACCAGGCATCATCATTGATCCGAGTGATCTGATCACAAGTGGACTGCTCTAAGCCCATCTTGCCAAAGAATTGTAAATGTCATCTACGTGTGATAGGATGGGATAGTATTTACCTTAGATAATATACGTCCTTCTGACCAATACTGCTCCCCGATCGCCGAATAACTTCTTTACGTTTCCAACCTTCTCCAAGTCCAGGCCATTCCTCCCACCCCTCATCAGGATGTGAGCGCTTTCGCAAAGGAACATGAATACTGAAAGAGATGACAGGGAAATTAGATTGCACAGGAAGCCATCCAAGAAAATGTTGATATTGTCTTTGCTTGTATATTTAAGAGGTTCAAAACAGAAACAAAAGGCATCCAAAAAGCCATTTGACTTCTCACTGGGGTTGTTGATGACAAACAATCTCTTTCAACATGCTTTAGTCAAATATGAATTGCATCATTTTGCTTACATACTTTAGAATTTTAAAAAAAAAATAAACAAAAAGGTACATTTACGTATATATATATAAAGCTGTGAAATGACCAGCGAATGAAGGATTGTGTTATCCACTTGTCAACCTACTGGTGAATCTTTTTGAAGGCCTTTTCGCTGCCTGCCACACTCTCACTCCTCTCACTCTCTCCTGCCAGGCTTTCTTCTTCTGCATCATCACCATCATCGAAATCCTCAAGGGGCTCAAACCAGTCAAACTCCTTTACGTCTCCTTGAGACTCTTCTATGGTACTGGACATGGGAACGTCCCGTGTAAGAAGGTGGTGTGACAGTACTAAGGGCTCCTGTGGTGGAGCTGCCTTGTTGATCATTTCCTCCTCATCCTCCTGCACAGGCGCTGAGCCTGGGGTCGGGTTCACTGTTGGCTCCTCGTTCATTGATGGGCTCGTTCAGTTCGGGCCACTGTGATTTCTTGAAGACGATTAGGATACACTCTACAGTCTGTCTTGCATCTTATTTGAAATCAAATCACTGTGAACCTGGGAATGTTGATAAACAGAGGTGTTACTCGCCATATGTTTCCATAAAAAGCATTGCTACGCGTAATGTGACGGTAGCTTGAACGGACTCATTCGCTTTCTTTAAGTGACAATGATTTAAAAGGCAAATGTGCGATATTCATACAAACTAGCGCGAGACACCAGTCTAGTGCGGCTAGCGTTAGCTCGTTTCCATGATTATGTAGCTAACGAAATATGAATAGAAGTGGCTAGCAGCAAATACTAGCACCAATGACCCAGGCTAACGTGAATGCATGTATGGTTATTGCCCCGTTTCCCAATAAATACGTATTTCGTATTTTACATTTTACTTCAAACAGTGAGATATGAGAAACACATACGTTAGACGGCTGGAGACACAAGTGAGAACAGGAGTAGCGTAGCTAGGCACCGTTAGCCGTGCATCAATGGCGCCTGTGTGTGTGTGTGTACTGAAGCCTAAAAGTTGGGGGCGCTTCTTCTTCTTCGTCCTCTTCTTCTTGGTGCATTATCGCCATCTACTGGACTGGAATGTGGATCAATAGATTTGCAGGAGAGATGGATGACGCTTGTTCGATTTTCTCTGATGAATGTGAATCCATGCTATCTATGTGTTAATGCTGCTAGGAGTTTAGTTCTTTATTGCAGCCTATCAGTTTGACAGTTTAACTCCATTTTAACTACTTTCACCAGTATTTGTTCATATCATTTCATTGGAGTTTGCATCTTCTTTTTTAAAATACTCCTCTCACGCAAAGTGCCCCGTTCTCAGCATATAAAAACGTTCCTATATCTTGCTCAATCTGATTAAAGATGTCAATAAACACAATGCTAAAAAGCAGTGGGCTACACACTGTACCCAGTGGGGTTCCATTCTTAACAGTCATTTTGTGGAGTATTCTGTACCCACTTAAACCTCTACTTCTATTACTAACTCTTTATATTCCACATAAATTGTGGAATATAAATTAGATAAGAAAGAATGCACCAGTGAGCTCAGCAACACCAAAAGACCCGGAACACCACAGAAAACCAGTGTGGTGGACGACAGAAGAAGAAAAAGTCCTTCACAACAGTTGGCCAGATCAAAAAATTTCATATCTCGATATTCATGCCAGATATCGATACGATACGATATGACTACAGGTTTGGTGAAAACCAAGCATTTTTCAGAAAAATAAAAACATTATACAAAAGACTGTGGAAACTTTCCACATGGAAAGTGCAGTTTTATTGATGAGAACTCACTGCAAGTCATCAACATTAACATAAAGTTACCAAAAAATAAATACATTTAATATATTATATATATAATATAATTTAATAATTTTTCATCATCATCACATTTTTTACTGCAGCTCCGCTTTATTGTTAGATGCGTTATCAGTCATCACGCAAACATGTTGGTCCTCCTTCAAGTCCCAGTCTGCTAACCGTTAGCAGCTAACGCACCTCTCGTCTCCTGCGCTATATTATCACCTGTATGCTCCCCGGGGAAGAAGGACGTCTGCAGACAGCGGGTCTTGAGTTCAGAGTTTGTTGTCATAAAATGGATCGTTAAACTGATGTAAGGTTCGGTTGTCCGGCTTGACCACAGGTCCGTGGTTGTGGAGAAATGATCGATGATTTATGTTTTGGCACAAAATCGCCACCGGCCTCATTATCTTCCGCACTCATGTCACTTTTCTTTCTCTTTTTTTTTGATTTTCCCACTGTATGTCGTGTGTGTGGGAGTGTGCGTCTCAGTCTCCCTCCCGCCCTCCAATGTTTCCACAGCAAGCATGAAATAAGGTTTGTGATTGGCTGGCCGTAGTGGTGCATTCAAGGGCAATCGTAAAAAATATGTTTATTTCGACTGCCGGAGCTGTACATGCAGGGCGAGCGCGGGGGAAAATCTATATCGTTTTTTATCGTCGCTTTTTCGATATAAATATCTTGAATGCTCATATCTCGATATCGATACGATAACGATATATCGTTCAGCCCTAGTAGTGGTGTATAGAGCCAAAAAGAAGAGAATTGTGTCGATGTCCCAATATTTATGGACCTAACTGTGTGTGTGATGTGTGATGTGTGTGTATATTTTATACCACTATATCACACAGCACTAGCAGGTATAGGGAACAGGTATTCAACAGTGTAGGAACAAAGAGGACAATAGCGAAACCTCCTCGGTCTCCTTGCTACACCTAACAATTCACTGGGGAAATAATCAGTGCCTGAATTGATTCAAATGGACACTCCATTATGTTTTCATTGAAACAATGATCACAGCTTTCCTGGTTAAAACACAATTTATTTCAACTAAAAACAATAAAAGATCATCAATCCATACATTATCTCCCGCTTTATCCTCCACAGGAGGGTCACAGGGGGTGCTGTGCCTATCTCAGCTGACATAGGGCGATAGGCGGGGTTCACCCTGGACAGTTCCAATAAAACATCTTCATATTTGTTATTCAAAATGAATGTTCTTTTGTAAATACTAAAACAATATTTTCTGATTTGAACATTGGTTTTGTGAAGATTGGCTACTGTAAATGAAGTCGATACAGTTGTATGCAAAAGTTTGGGCACCCCTGTAAATGTTCATCATTCTCCTTTACGAATCATTGGTTGTTTCACTAAGAAATTTCAATTAAATATATCATATAGGAGACAAACACAGTGATATTTGAGAAGGGAAATAAAGTTTATATGATTTACAGAAAGTGTGCAAGAATTATTTAAACGAAATTAGGCATGTGCATAAAGAAACATTTTGTGCATCCTCCTTTTGCAGAAATAACAGCCTCTAAACACTTCCTATAGCTTCCAATTAGAGTCTGGATTCTGGCTGAAGGTATTTTGGACCATTCTTCTTTACAAAACATCTCCAGTCAGGTTTGATGGTTTCCGAGCATGGACAGTCTGCTTTAAATCACACCACAAATGTTCAATAATATTCAGGTCTGGGGACTGAGATGGTCATTCCAGAACATTGTATTTGTTCCTCTGCATGAAATAATATTAATAAATTAATACATTTAGAGGTTAAATAAAGGAAAATTATGAAAAATGAAATTAATTTAAAATTTAATTTAATTTATTAAAACTGCAAATAAAACTGTTCTTCAACTTGGAGAGTTTTTCATTTTGCCCCCCTCTGTAATTAAGTGTGATAACCCTGCTTAATTTGAATTTCAAAAAAAGAAAAAACAACCTCTACAGATCAAAGTAGTGCGACTTACCCTTACACTTGAACAATAGCATGGCCCTGGCTCTCTTAAACCTTGACTGTAGAGCTGATTAAGGATATCGGTAAAATCCGTGTTTGGCCTACCTTTTCTAAGACTACTATGTCAACAAACCTTTTATTTCAAAACATAAATGTGTGAGTTGAACTCTGTGACAGCTTACTACTCCAAATAGCAATGTATCATGGAATTAGACATAAAAACAACTTAACTGGTGGTGCCCTGATACTTTTGCATAGTACCATATACTATCTTTTTCTTTTTTAGCAGGATATACCTCAGATTCAGATATTGGGAATACAATGTGATTTTCTTTTCATCAAGTCCAGAGGTGAAGGAAAAAATGACATGGGCATTACTTTCCACTTCTCAAATTCAATATTCAGCAATCCACTAGCTTGTGTTGGAAATCACAAATTCTTGGTTTTACCTTTTGAGTAAGGCACCTTATTCAGCAAGGGGTGCAAATGACGATCATAGTCCAATTTTAATTAATATTAAGCAAAAAACAATGATTAATGTTCTCAAATGTCTACAGAAGATATTCAGTGTAATGTCATAGAGAAAAAAAATCAGTTCATTTGATGATGAATTGTTGCAGCCCTTAAATGAGTAAATAACAAGTACATCAATAACATACAAGTGAAGTTTAAGCTGTTTATGCCGAGTACTCATAACACAAACAACAGTTTTCAATCAGTAGTCAAGAAAATATAGCCAATTACTAATTTATCATAGCAAGATTTGAAAATAGTAATCTAATTATATTATGTACAGTGCTCCACAGTCGTGGACTAGATCTTGTTAGCTACCTATCCTTGTTGCAACGGAGATCAGTGGTCACGGGGTCGTGCTGAATAGTCTGATGCAGCATTAGAGCGAGCAGACCGGCTCTGTTGGTCATAGCAGTCCTGACATTTCGCTCCTGTTCAAAGAGCTCATCTAACTTGTACCACTGTGGGAAACAAAAACACAGGTTAATGCATCAGCAAGTCACATCTTTACTGTACATAAGTACTTCATTTGAGCATACAACAGCAGACATAAAAGCAGGAAACATCATCATTTATAACTTCATTCATTGTCAAACTGAAAATCTAAATCATTTCAAATAAATAATGTAAATCGTTGTGAAGCTAAACTTACCACTCTGACTCGCTCCAAATCAACCTCTGCTCTTCTCAGCTTTTCCCAGTTGTAATGTCTGTTGCATTTGCGTTTGGCGACTCTGCAGTATTCTCCTGTCAGTTCAAACACATTCTTCACCAGAGGACATCCACACACCTCATCTACTGGGACCTGCAGGAAAAAAACCATGACTTATTAATGGCTTTTAAAACCTTAATTGTCAGAGATTAGAATTTGCCAAACAACCCTAAAAAAGCCGTTATAATTCTGGAAGAACATCCTCTGGACAGATGAGACCAAGATCAACTTGTACCACAGTGATGGGTGTAGTGGAAATTTACTTCACCTTTACTTATTTTTTGACTAAAGGTTACACTTCCCCTTTGTGCGTGCGTCACAAGTTATTACGATAACCAAACTGCTTGAATCTGTACTTTTACTTCCTTATATGATAACAATGTCTGTACCTTGAATTCATGTATGGTGACAACTGAAATACTCAGCACATCCAAATGTTCTCAATAACAGGATATGACTTAACTGCATTCAATTGCAGAAGTGACAACTTTTCTGTGTCTTACAATATAAGACAGAAAGGAAGAAATTTCTCTGCATGTGCCAACTGCCGCCACATGGGAAGAGAAGAGTGTGGAGAAGGAAAGGAACTGCTCATGATCCACAACATACCACCTCATCAGTGAAGCATGGTGGTTGTAGTGTCATGGTGTGGACTAGTGATGGAAATTCCGGCTCTTTTCAGAGAACCGGCTCTTTCGGCTCGTCTCACTAAAAAGAACCGGCTCTTTCGGCTCCCAAGCGGCTCTTCAGGTTGTTTTGTTGCTTTCATTAATTTATCAACAACAATATAAAATTATGCACAAAATTAATTACTAAGTAAAAAAAAACATGCTTTTTATTCATATATGTTTATTATATAAATATGCTTTTATTTATACACTCCACATAAAATGTAAAAAATAAATTATAAAATACAAAAACAACTATTTACAATTCAACTTTTAACTATTTCAATTTTCAATTTTTTCCTTTTAAAATGGTTTCCAAATGGTTCCTTGTGTCACTCATTTTCTTACTATGGTAAAGGTATCTACTATACCTTTTCTAATGTGTCGATGTTGTCTCTTCTTTCTCCCTCCTGCTCTGTTCGTGTGTTAAGGCCACATTATACTTCTCCGACTGCGTATGCGTTATCCGTCTGCGTCACCACGGAGACGCCTCGAGCATTTATACTTCTGCGTCGTGGTGACGGACACTCTCTACAATTTCCCGCCCGATCAGTAGGGGTCGCTGCGCAAGGTTGTTCTGCTTCAGGCTACAGTGAGCAATGGCGTCCGAGAAAGAAAGAGAGAGAAAGACTGTTGTTGTTGAAACAGTGGCCGTTTCTCACTTTTCTGTGTGACGGAACGCAGTTTTAAGATAATTTGAGGCGAGAAATTGGCCATTTAGGGTCTAAACATGTGGTGTGTGTGTTAAGATATGACGTATTTATAGTTCGGCAGCGGCGTTATCGGCGGGGATCAGCTCCGCCTCTGTCAGGACACCCGGAGCGCACTGAGAGCCGGCACAGAGCAGCTTCGCTCAGCCTGTCCTGAGGACCAATCGCAGCTCTTGCCATCTCCGTTGTCCCTTGACGGAGTGACAGACACTTAAAAAATATTTCGTGCACCCAGAGACGACGCAGAGGCTCTTCGACAGGTTCTGCGTCGACGCAGAGTCTCTACGTAGCCTACGCAGAGCACTTTACGCAGAAGTATAAATTGGGCTTTACTGCTGCGAGTGTAACTACCGCCCCTCCCCCTGCTGCTCAGCGCAAACACAAGGCACACACGCATATTGACCAATCACGTGCGGTGCGAAGAGAAAAAAAGTGAGAGAAAGAGAGAGAGAGAGAGAGAGAGAGAGAGAGAGAGAGAGAGAGAGAGAGAGTGACAAAAAAAAAACAAAAAAAAAAACACGGCTCCCAAGAAAGAGCCGGCTCCCGTCGTTCACTTCAAAGAGCCGGCTCTAAGAGCCGTTTCATTCGCGACCGACCCATCACTAGTGTGGACATGTATGGCTGCTAATGGAACTGGTTCCCTTGTGTTTATTGATGATGTAACTGCTGACAAAAGCAGCAGGATGAATTCTGAAGTGTTTCCAGCAATATTATCTGCTGATATTCAGCCAAATGCTTCAGAACTCATTGGACGGAGCTTCACAGTGCAGATGGACAATGACCCAAAGCAAACTGCAAAAGCAACCAAAGAGGTTTTTTAAGGCAAATGTGGAATGTTATCAGTCAATCACCTGACCTGAATCTGATTGAGCATGCATTTCACTTGCTGGAGACCAAACTGAAGGGAAAATGCCCCAAGAACAAGCAGGAACTGAAGACCGTGTCAGTAGAGGCCTCACAGAGCATCACCAGGGAGGAAACCCAGTGTCTGGTGATGTCTATGCCTTCCAGACTTCAGGCTGGAATTGACTGCAAAGGATTTGTAACCAAGTATTTAAACAATGAAAGTTTGATTTATGATTGTTTAGTTTGTCCAATTACTTTTGGTCCCCTAAAAAGTGGGAGGCACATATAGAAAGTGTTGTAATTCCTACACCGTTCACTTGATTTGGATGTAAATGCCCTCAAATTAAAGCTGAAAGTGTGCAGTTAAATCACATCTTGTACTCATCTTTGTTTCATTTCAAATCCATTGTAGTGGTGTATAGAGCCAAAATAAAGAGAACTGTGTCGATGTCCAAATATTTATGGGCCTTACTGTATATATATATATATATATATATATATATATGTATATATATATATATATATATATATATATATATATATATATATATATATATATACACACACACACACACACACACAGTTTGCGCAAAAGGGAATCTTGGCTGCAGCGCAGATTATGAACTCCCTGCGACAGAACTCTCTTCTCCCCCCCTTTGAGCAGTTAACTAAAGAGATCAGCTCATCTGATGCATCCTTTACTCCATTAATTACAGCGCTAAAGTGTCTTCTAAAGAAAAAAAGAATTATACATTTAATTTAAAAACGCCTTTCAGGTCACTTAAGGACACTTTACAGACAGAATAAGTAAAAATTATATTTCCAAAATATTTCCAAAATATAAGATCACAAATGCATAAAAACATTTTGTAAAATCACATAAAAATAAACCATGGCAACACAATAACATAGAGTAAGGGTGGTAAAAGCAGAGAGGTTAGAGGGAGTAGGCAGTCCGGAACAGGTGAGTTTTTAGTCTAGATTTGAAGATGGGGAAAGAGTCCGTTTCGGAGGTCAGGTGGTAGGGTGTTCCAGAGCTGAGGAGCAGAGCAGCTGAAGGCTCTGCCCCCCATAGTGATAAGGTGGGCAGGTGGCACATAGAGGTGGATGGAAGAGGAGGATCTGAGGGAACGAGTGGGGGTGGTGACGTTCAGGAGGTCAGACAGATAAGGAGGGGCGAGGTTGTGAATGGCCATGTATGTGTACAGGAGGAGTTTGTAATTGATGCGATGTTTCACAGGGAGCCAGTGGAGGTGCTGGAGGACGGGGGTGATGTGGTGATAAGTGGGGGTCTTTGTGATGATACGGGCGGCTGAGTTTTGGAGAGATTTTTGAGGGAGGCCAAAGAGAAGGGAATTACAATAATCTAAACGGGAGGTAACGAGGCTGTGAACAGGAATGGCGGCAGTCAGGGAGGGGCGGAGTCTGTTTATGTTGCGGAGATGGAAATAAGCAGTACGGGAAGTGACGTTGATGTGTGAGTGAAAAGAAAGTGTGCTGTCGAGGATGACACCCAGGCTCTTTACCTGAGGGGAGGGGGAAACTGAGGAGCTGTCAATGGTGAGAGAGAAGCTGTTGACTTCAGATAGGGTGGATTTAGTGCCGAGGATTTCAGTTTTATTGCAATTTAATTTAAGGAAGTTTGAGAATGACCACGGAGTGAAAACAATGAAAAGTGTGCTCTTGAGAATCTGTCAACGCGTTTTACTAAGATCTATTCCGATGCCCTGTATTTCATCACGACTGTACTCGATCCTCGTCATAACGATCATTTTGTATGTGTCATATATGGATGTGTGGATAAAACTGCGCATACAGAAATGATGCATTCTGCGTTGGATACGAAGGGTCAGCTTACAGTAGCACACAATGCAGGAGAGAGAAGAGCACAGTCAGCAGGGGCGGTGCGCAGAAGAAAAAAAAGGCCCGCACCAGATGAGGGGCGCCCTCTATAATTGCAATGCCTTGATTTAAGTGATGTCAGTACACACAGTCCCAAACAAAATTTGATTTAAAAAAAAAAAAAAAAAAAAAATTGGCACAATAATTAATTTCGGTTTCTTTGTTTTTTCCATTTCGAGTTACTTACCCTTACTTCATGAGTAAGGGCAATATTGGTCCTTCAAGAAGTCTCTAAATGCCCCATTCTTTCCTCAAATTTTAAAAGCTACGCAATTTTTTTTATTTTATTCCGGAGGGAAAGGGGCGGGGGGAGACACCCTCTAAAAAAAACCCTATCTAAAAGCCTGGTCCCAGAACGCTGTTTTAAGATCACTTGAAGCGAGAAATTAGTCATGTAGAATTCAAAAATGTATTTATAGTTTGGAAGTTTGATCGGAGGTGATCAGCTCTGCCTCTGTGGACGCAGAGTTACCCAATGCCCAACCCTACCTTGCGCTAAAGCCAACTTGTGTTTTCACAACCACTGACTGCACACACGATACCTACCACTAGGGATGCAACAGTAATCAGTATTTTACAAACCGTACGGTACACGCTGTTCGGTTCAATACGCAACGGCAAACAACGGTATTTCGGTACGGAACTTCTCACACCTACATTACTTTCACGGTGTAACAATCCTGAAATGTGGAGTCTATCAAAATATTGCAATAAATATATGAGCTTTTTTATATTTACATCCAAAGAGTTCATAGTGCTCACTGACCTTGGGATCTCTGGAATGTTCTGGACACAAAACCTGGAGCCTCTTACAATAGGTCTTGCTCTGGGGATTGTACACATCACAGAAGAGTCTGGTGGCCCTGTAGGACATAATAATACATATGTTTATAAAGCAGGTGACCTGGAGGAAACTGTTCTATATGATTAGGATGTTTTTCTTTCTTACCCTTCTATTCTTGTCGGGTACATGGACCCAAAGGAGGTCTGACTTTCATACTGTCAAGTGAATGTAGATGAAATTGTAACCAGTACTGCATATCATTTCTGCTTTTACAAGATTCTTAAAAAAAAATAAAAAGAAAAAAAGAAAATAATCACCTTTGCGTAACATCTCTCCATATGTTTCAGAGCCACTTTAGGATTAACAGGATGACTACATGACACGCAGAAAATCTGAAGATCTGTGTCCTCGCTATCTCCCTCATTCACCTACAAACAGAAGAGACAGTCAATGTCAATCCAACCACATCAAAAGTTCACACAAAATAAAAGATTGTCAGAAATCGACCTATTATTGAAAGTAAAACTACTTCATGCAGAAAATAAAAGCACAGGTGTGTAACATGCATATAGGCTATTGCAACTTCACCTCCTCGTCCTGCTGAACCACTTGCTGCTTGGCCTTGGCGATGATGCCCTCCAGTTCGTGGAAGCGACGCTCCATTTCGGTTAAGCGCAGCCGGGCGTTCTGCTGCTCACGGCGGATACGCTCCAGCTGCTTCTTACCGTGCTCCTCAGCAATGCAGGGACTCTGCTGCCACTGCTGGATACGCTGGGGCAGGATCTCATAGATCCGGCTGTAGATTAAAAAAAAAAAAAAAAAAAAGAACTAAAATTACAAAACATTAAGTAAAAAGCAAAAGGCCTACGACTATATCTTTTATACTATAAAAATAAATTAAACTTTTACTATATTCTTTTTAAAGTTACAATGACAATGTTTTGTTTCACACAACAATAAAGTATGTGCACAGCAATGGAGAAACCAGGAACAGGTCTTTTGAGGGGCATTTTGATGTGGGCATGTGTGATTTCTAAGCTTTCCAACGATGTCCAACACTTGTAAATCTGAAAATATTTGAAGAAGATGTGGCCATTTGAAAGTAGGCACTCCTCAAACTGCTTAAGGGTGAATTTTAGTCTCATAGATTTACACCTTCTGGGAGCCAGGAGACAGTATCATTACATTTGCATAGTCCAACCCTCTCCTGGTCTATCTGTCAGGACATAAACTATTGTAGTAGTTTGAACAATGGTTATCAATAACAGGTCTAGGGACCCCAAGGGTTCTACGAAGAGGTCCCACGGGGTTCCCAGAGAAAAATAAAATGAAATATGAATATACATTTCATAAAAATTAAAAACAAGAAAGGTAATATACTTAAGAGTTAGAAGGATCAAATATAGATACATATTTCTAATATTGTATAAAATAAAATACATTGAAGTGGCTCTGTGGTGTAGTGTGGATGGATCTGTTGTATGTTACTGAATGAGCTGATTATGTGCCAAGTCTCATAGTTGCTAAATCATTAGCATCACAGTCAATACTTAGCAGTAATACAAAGCTGTGTCTTTCACACATTATTCAAGGACATCCTGTTAGTTTGCTATTCATATTAATAGCATGTTAATGAAAACTCAGACCATAAAAAGATAGAAGATTAGTAAGAGGTTCTGGGAGCTTTATTTTCTCAGAAGTAACTACTGTGTTCCCCTCAAGGTGTCGAGTTATTGACAATGTCCTGCTCTCTTTTGGCTGCAAAATAATCCATCTGTTTCCATCTGTCCGGTTACACTTAGCGGCTTCTTCTTCTGTAGCATTTCCATAGCAGAGCAGAAGTATGCTGCTGGCATGACCAGAAGCATCTGTCTTCGTAAAGAAGTACAGACAAAGATTTGCGCTGTAACAGCCACAATTTAGTTCTTCTGCAATGTGTTCAAATCTCTAATTTTTGGAAAAACATTGATTTTTCTTTGTTTACCTGACTTGGCTGGTTGCATACACTAAGGTAAACACACCATATATGAATAGTGACAGTGAGTTCTTACTTGGCAGCTAATTTCATGCCACAGTCTTCAGAGCAGTATTTGGAACTGGATCTTGCTGCCTCAACACAGCTTGGTCCCAGACACTGACGCTGCCCTCCACTATCTCGCAGATCCCCCCTCTCACTGTGTCTGGTTCTGTCTTTGTGCTTCTGCTTCTGTTTGTGGCGACGGGACTCCTTCTGGATAAATAGAAAGAGCACAGGTAGCAGACCAGATGTTACCAGACATGTTACTAACATTCACATTGTTGAACATCTGGCAGTACTTTAAATAGTTACTTACTTTCTTGTCAAATTTCTTTTCTCGTCTCTTGACGTGCTTCACCTTTACTGCTTTCTTACGCATGACAGGGCTAAACTGCAGCTCATCATCATCATCACTGGCCCATGCCTGAAACAAACGCAAAGAGTCACTCAACTCTGAGTCTCTGATCCACGTTTTATTTGCGAGTAGAGTACATCTGAAATGAGCCAGTTCACAGTCAAATGCAACAAAATCAGTTCAGTCAGTTCTACCACATTGTCGAGTCCTGCTGATTTGTAGTGCTTGTACAGCTCGGCCTCACTGTCATAGTCATCTGAGTACCGTCTCCGTCTGTGGTAGGAATTGTCTCTCCTTTCACGCAAAGAGAATTCCTCATCCTTCACACGAAGCATTTTCTATCAAAAAACAACAAACAAACAAAAGGTTGTACATTTTCTGACTTGACCTGAAGGGAAGGAATAAATACAGAGTGCAAATGGCTTTGTGGCATTCAGAAATGTATGTAAGAATCCTGTCGAAGAAAATCCTTTTTCACGGTTTCCCCCACTGCATTATAAGCCTGGCAGGTTGCCAGGCTTTACCTGCCCCAACGCCAGGCTAAGCGTTGCTTGTTTTATTATAAATATATATTTATATTTATAAATATAGGAAGCTGCCTCACCCTCCTTCCCCAACAACCACACACGCACACACATAGGGCTCGGGGGCAGGTACTCTGTGGGTGGACCAGAGGTGGGGGGTTCTTGAAGTCTACCAGCAATGCTAGCTGCCCCCCAGTTTTTAAATGCACTTTAGACACCTAGGGCTCTTGGTGGATTGGGGGGGTGGAGTTTCCCTGTCGGCCAGCAGTGGAGCACAATTTCAAGAGAGTGTCTTTTCTTTTTGTAAGACTACAGTTGGTTAAGTATAGTTAATAAATAAATGCCTTACAATAACACATAATTTCCTGTAAACTTTTATTTTTTTTTTTACAAAAACACAGTGGGCAGCCGGTGGGCTGCCCAAGAGGCCGTACCACCGGGCTTAGCAGGCTTTCTGGGGGAAACCCAGTGGAGCACCCTAACCCAAAATTTGTGAAGTTTGGCAGTTCTTCCGTTCTGGTCTACAGATAAAAATTTAAAGCAAAAGAAAATCATGTATTGATTTTGCCTGTGGATGGGAGCATTGGTGTACTGCCAGAAATGATTGGATGAAAAAGAAGAATGTTTGTTTGAAGAACTGAGCTCCTGATATAATGCAGAGGCAGAGTCACTTACCCTCGCTCGAACCTCACACTGCCTGAACCTGCACTTCTGTCTGATTTTGTTTGGGCCTCCAAATTTCTTCATGTCCTTACAGAAGTCGCACTGGGCACAGTCCACAGTCCGCTTGCAGGGCTCGCATTCACCACACATTCGCACTGAACGCTTCACCTAAAGAAAAAGCAGGGACATACAACGAGGCAGATTAATATACTGTTCATATAAGGTCACCAAATGATGACATGAGGAGCAAACAAATGGAGACCATGGAGACATGGAGAGAGAAGAGACAAAGTGAGAACATTTAAAAGTATGATCTGAAAAGAAAAAAGCAGAGTGTGAACTTTTATAAGTTAGAAAAGAGTGGCTAAGAGCATACTTAGGGAGTTAAAACTGAAAATAGTTTCTCTCCAGTAGTCTATACATATTTGTTTAGGTGTCATGGTATCGATATAAAAACCCTCAGCACATAACTGTGGTCTCCTGTCCCCTTGGAAGTCACTGCACCCGTTCATACACCACTGCCACCATTTTGCTAGCTAGCTGAGATGTCCTTGTCCCACAAATGTCCTACCTGGATGTAAAAACACACAGAAAACTCCTACACTAACTATAACTCCTTAAGATAAGGAAATGGAGTGGAAAATAACATATAGAAGAGCAGACTCCTGTAGTGAGGCTGCAGGTGCTGCAGATAAAGAGGAAGAAGGTAGACACCCTTACAATAACAATCCCAGCCATTTATTGCCAAAACCGGCAATTTTTATGGAGATAACTCAGAATGGCGCTGCTGTCCCCTAAGATTAGACTGAAGCCGAGGCAATCTACTGGACCAATTATGAAACTTTTTTTAAGTACTATTCACACACACAAACGTTAAGAACTTTTAAGAAAATGCTCCAAAAACCCTTATGGACATTTGGTCCAGAAAAACAACTTACTTTTGATCCTCGTCTCCTCTCACTCTTATAGTCTGGGGTACTTGGTGTACTGTAATTTCTTTCACCTCTGTCAGATTCAGATTCCTTATCTCTGCTTTTCTTTGGTCTGTATTTAATTTCCAGTGTAGGGTTTCCATCTGGCAACAAGGAGAATAAATTTCACAGTTTCTTATTTATTTCATGGTAAGAAAGGAAATCTTAAATTAAATTTAATCACCTCTGCACTTCACGCAGTACCATTCCCGGATTGCTTTTGCCGTCTTCTCAGTGATGTTAATGCAGTGGCCATGGAACCATTCATTGCAGTTATCACAACCACTGTCAGTGGAAGAAGCAAAAATAGAAAACAAGGAATGTGCATTTCAGCATCTAAATGCATGAATTGACTGAAACAACAGCAGTGATTTTGTAAACGTACATCATGAAGCAGTTGATGTCTGGTTTGCGACATATACAGTAAAGAGGTGAATTCTCCCCCTCAACACTGCTGCTTCCAGGTCCTCGTGCAGGCTCCATGTCAGACATGTCACTGTCCTGAAAAGCACAACACATGTCACAAGCCACCATATTGCTTGGTGGAAACGAGACTTAAAAGGCCCCACAACCACTACAGATAAAGCACTTATAATTCCCACATTTGATGGAGCATTAGCACCACTTTTCTAACCTTAACAGCATTAGCATCCAGAAAACAGCAAGTACATTGTGTACAATAACTCACAACATGACGGCTTGCAGCCAGTCTCAAAAAGTAAGAAAAATAACGTCAGACATGTTCTGACAATGAAAGTGTTCAAAAAAGAAGAAAGAGGTAAAATTATCTTACAACAACAACAACTTAAAACAAGATTTCTGATTGTTTCAGCTTCTTAAATGTGACTATTTTCTGGTGTCTTTGCTCCACATAACTAAGAAATCATTAAAACTGAATAATTTTGGTATGAGGACAAAAACAAGACATTCGAGAATATCATAATTTCCAGGTTTGACAAACATGATGATAGACATTTTTCACACATTTTCTGACATTGTATGGACCATACGATTACTCGATTAATTGAGACAATATTAGACAGATTGATCGATTATGAAAATAATTGTTTGTGGCAGCTTTAATTTACACTTTCTCTTCCTATTAGTTGAAGTACTTGCTTGTAGTCCCTTCCTTCCAATGAGAAAAAAAACATTTTCTAATATTATCGCATTGGACACAGTTTATTCATGACAACTAGTAATTTAAGACATTGTGGCGATACAGAAGCTTCTCTCCTAGACCTCTCTACATTTTATCTGAACATTCTTTAAAAAGTAAATATCTGTAGTAACAGACGGACTTGGTGGAGTGTTCTATTCGCGCCTGCTTTATTTACACGCACACTCAAGTCGTTAGCTTAGCATCACCCACTTCATTAGAATGTACAGTTAGCTTTCCTCCGTTTCGTAGGTCGCTGTACAAGATAAACACAAACGTGTCATATACATCGTTTATTAAACAATTCTGCTTTGGCAGGAATTAAACGATGTAACTAACATTAGAGGACTACGTGCTGCTGTCGGATATGAACTCGGGGCCGTAGAACCGACGAGTTGGCTTATATTAAAATGAGGATTATTTGAAAGCGAGCACTCACCATTGTATGATATCACACTGTTCCTTGTCGGTGTACAAATACAGTGGAAAAACTGTGAGCAAATAAAGGCAATAAACGAGACGAAAAACAGAGAAAGCTCCACCGGTGCGTTAAGCTAACCCTAACACCGGATGTAGCGTCGCTCGCTCGCAATCGGATGACGTCAGTACTCTGATCTGATTGGCCAGTGTTCTTCTTCTTCTACTTCCCCTTCTCAAAAGTTACCCTCTATCTTTACACTGTCGCCAACTGCTGGACTTGTTTGGAATGGCGTTAGAGAAGGAAAATGCACAGGAAGCAACTTCTTCTCCATTTCACAGAAGTCAAGCGGGATCAAAAGGTCCGTGTACGTTTTGATCGTTTGTTTTTTCATTTAAACCAATGAACGAGAAACGGAAATACCACGCTTGTTTCGTTTTTCGTTTTGAACCTAAAACAAAAAACGACGTTGAAATTCAAATAAACGGCCCAATTTTGGTTTTTGCAAATTCCTTTTTGTTTTTCGTTTCTTAATTATCAATATCACGGCGGTGATACCGGAAGCGGAAGTGAGACGCAAACATTTCAAAATAAAAGCGCGCTAACTTATTTTCATACATTTTATACCGTTCTCGTTATACACCGGTATGTAACATTTATTTTTGGTTAGTGAAGCTATAACAGCTGGTTGTTTGGAAGAAGGAGAAGTAAGCTATAATTATTTTAACTGGGTGTGTGAATGATCTGTTGAAAACGTTTTTAGAGCACCAGCAGGGGTCCCCATCACCCACAGCAGACAGACAGACAGATTATTGGATGGTTTATTTGTAACCTTTTATGTCTGTTTACACCATGTGTTTTATCTGTATGTTTTTTATAATTTCAGAACCACCCATACCTCCATGAAGGGAAGATGATGTGTAGCAATTAATATGGACTGTTGAAAAAGTAAATAGTCATGTGGTGTTTTCTTAACAAACACCCTTCAGTAGACCTGGGCTTCACTTACCACACAGTCACCGCACAACCAGTGCTCGTTTTTAAAACTTCATCACTGTATCACATCATCATCATCATCACCATCACCATCACCATCATCATCATCATCATCATTCAACCTCAGCTCAGACTTAAACCTGTGGGGGGGGGGGGGTGTGTTGTAGCTCCAGTGCTGACACTTCAGTAAAAGGATGAGTCTGTGATGGAGGCTGCGTCTACTCTTGTGCACTATGCTAACAAAGGTAAGTACAAAATACTTTATATATATCAACCAATGTAGATGTAAACAATAAGTAGTGATAAAGAGATGAGGCTTTGTGCATCCCTGTGTACTACTCTCTTAAATTCCTTCATAAACACAATATTTAAGATTTTATGGTGGTGGACATTAATTACATTAATTCAATTAAATTAAATCTTGTTTACATTCATTATACTATGCACAATTAGATAATTTTCTGATTTACCTGCTCTTTAAAATGAACACAAATACAGTAAGTATTACTTGAGGAAATGAATTATTAATGGCAGCAACATTGAGATATCTCATTCTCACATAGCTGTCAGGATGTCCGTGCGCTGCCTTTTATCTAAACATAATAAACATTCCCAAAGTGGAGATTAATAATAGATGAACTTTTCTGAAATAAATATATAATGTCCACTTATCCCTAACAGCCACAAGAACCGCATCCATACACCTGACTGTGGCTCTGTGGTAATAAACAACACACAGTGATTACACTTACTTCTTCTTACTTATACAAAAGAAAATAATTTTAAAGCAACACTAAGTGCCATGTTTCTGTTGGTCTTGTCCGATTAATTCTGCAGATATGAGTGAAAAGGTGGATGATGGGAGTGAAGAGAAAGCACACCTCCATGACTGTGACACCACTGATGCACAGGCACATCACACAGCTGAGGACATTCCTGCAGGTTGGTTCTTTCTCCTTGTTGACTTCTTTTTCAGCTCACAACTCTTTTGAATGCTTGTGATTACTGACACATATCAAAATGACCTCTAGTACATTCAAATGGGCAAATATTAAACTATTTCTTATCTAAATCTAAACTTCAATTCAGTTTGATTTATTTGTATAGCACCAACTCGCAACATACAGTACATAGTAAGACATAAACCTTTACAGCAAAAAAACCTCTCTTTTAACAGAGGAAGGAATCTCTGAGAGAACCAGACTCAAAGATGTGCAGCATCTGCCTCGACTGACTGGGGTGAAAGGAAAAATTGGGGACAGATGAGAGGGAGAGAAAGGACAAGAGGGAGATGAGTTCGAGACAGAAGAAAAAGATCAGGAGCAGATATGCAACTTTATCAAGTTCTAAGTTTATACAAGACAGTTTGAGTCAGTAATGACATGTTATTAGAACTACAATGTCATTTATACAAGCCTTGAAACTGGATCTGGATCCTGCAACCTGCAAGATGAGGAAACAGAGAGAGAGGACAGGAAGGAACGACACAAACTAGGGAGCTAAAGAACAAGGTTAATGACGTATAATAAAGTCATATTCTTATTCTTAGTGTGAGAGAGTGAGTGTGCGTGCACCACAGGAATTCCTCCAGCAGTCTAGGTCTATAGCAGCATAACTAAGAAAGTCCAGATTTCCCTGATCCAGCTCTCACTATAAGCTTTATCACAAAGGAAAGTTTTAAGTCTAACCTTAAATACAGAGAGAGTGTCCGCCTCCCGAACTGTCATTGGGAGCTGGTTCCACAGGAGAGGAGGAGCCTGGTAACTGAAGGCTCTGCCTCCCATTCTGCTCTGACAGACTCTGGGAACCACAAGTAAGCCTGAAGTTTGGGACCTGATCCGTTAGGGAGATCAGGTAAAAAGGTCTTTCAGGTATGAAGGGGCCTGACCATTAAGTGCTTTGTACGTGAGGAGGATTTTGAATTGAATTCTAAACTGTACGGGGAGCCAGTGTAGAGAAGCTAGCACTGGAGTTATATGCAAATATGGACTAAATGTGAAATCTTCAACTACAAACAATGATAGTATCTAAAGATTTTCTTTTTTCTCATATGTTAAAATGTTGTGGAACAATACTCAGTATAACTGACTAATACTATAGAAAATACTCTGCTGGTTTTCAACACAGCACAGATCTAATGATTTGTTCATTCTTTTGTCTTCTGCAGAAAATCCTGTTGAATCAAACCTGCATGTAAACCCAGAAGACGGAGGAGTGTCCAGAACAGTGTCCATCAGCAGTCCATGTGATGTGGAGAAACTCCAGCCACAGCCTCAGTGTGCACTGTTGCCACTAAAAATGGAGACTCACGTCATTTATGAAGTCAATCAGTCATTCACATCAAAAGGCCAGAGTCAAATAAGCCTTAAGCCTACAAGTGTCCACGCTGAAGCAGGCGAGGGTAGGAACACCAGACTTTTGTGTCTCCTCTTTCTCATGAGCGTTTTCCTCTATCTAACTTCTTGTTGCTTTCTCACTCTTTATGTGACACAGACTTGTGTGCCGCAATCCTCCTCGCATGTCTCTTCTGCCATCCACTGGACTGCCTACTGGCCACCATGAGAGGATGTAATGACTGTGTGTGGTCGCTGTGCTCGTACCTGTGTGGCTGCACACCTGCCAGCCTTCAGCCTCTCCTGGACGCCACGCACTACTGTGATCTGTGCAGCTGTGTGGGCGTCCGCTGCCTCCTGTGTGACATCTGCATCCAAGCTACAGAGTGCCTCGACCTCGCTATGGAGATGTCTCAAATGCTCTTCCACTAACAACTAATGACTGCTAATAAATGACAAAATACAGACCAAAAGCAGTGAGAATCATATGATTTATTTTAAATATTATGAAAGCCAACAAATGTTAGGTTGATGGTTAACAGTCACAGCGCTGTATCAGGCTAACATGATTCATATGACCATATATCACAGGCGCTTCATCTTAAGGGATTCAGTGAGACAGAGCTCTGGAGCCGAGCTGTTCATGGGTCAAAAATAAAAAGCACCCTTACTTTGTGAGTGAAGAGCAGAGGGCACCTCAGTGTCAGAGTCACTGCTTTCTTGACTTCACCACAGCTCATAGAATAGTTCAGTTTAACAGTATCAACGCCTTGAAGGTTGTGCTGGTAAGATACTGAATGTGATACTTGCACACATGCAAGTTCATTTCATCAGACAAATGAATGCTTTTCTTTAAAGTTTGTGGAAATTTAAGACAATATAACGACTTGCATTGCAGGTTTTACACAACTAATAGTGATGAAACGAATGGTTGGTTTAAAAAAAGTGAAAGCCTCTGAATTCAGATGCTTAAACTGTCAGAATCACTCAGTGATCGGACATTAACAAAGAGAAACTCACCGACAACAGAGAGCGTGAAAATCTATGATTCAGATAAAAAACTACTACTGTTCAAGGATAATATTAAATTGTTCTGCATTGTTCAAACGGTGGTGCATTTCTATTTGACTGAGTGGATGTATTCAAAAATAGGATTTGTAATATGTAATAATAATACTACATTTTATTTATACAGCGCTGTTAAAGCTCTCAAAGATGCCACATAGCTACTGTGGAGGAAGACGAGGCGCAGCTCTGAAGCTTTGTTCCAGATACACATGTCTGTATATGTATATATATATATATATATATATATATATATATACATATACATATATATACACTGAGCTCTCATTAAAATGCATTGACTACCGAGCAATATAATTGCTCAAAATAAAATATTCTTATATACAATATGCAGGAAATATTTCACAATCAGCCAATTCATTTGAAAAATATCCCTTCTGTAGCTGCTGGTGAAAGAAGCCAACATAGATCACATGTGTGTGATTTCTATAAACAAACCCTGATTCCAGTCATTTAACAAACAAATAAAACATGTCACATTTGTCTTCCCTATAAACAGGCATGTGCTGTAAGATATTCAAGAAAACCTTATATCCCTGTTAAACATCTTAAAAATTATTCTATCACAATACATCATTTCTTGATGTTAATTTCATACCTCATTCTACATGTATGTACAACATTTAGCTTGAATAAGATTGCATTTATAAATCCAGACATATTGAAATAATAATAACTGTTTCTGTTTCTCTTGGTTAGTTTTGTTCTAATTAGGAGCTCCTTCTGTCTCTGATCACCGCACAGGGCTCATTACAAGTCATCGTCCATTTCAAGGCTGCTCCTGCGACTGCTGCTTTTTGAGGCACCTGGTGACAGAGGAGAGAAAACAGCGTGGTCAGCCATCCTCTGTGGAGACAAGGTGCACCCGTCATCCATTAGAATGTCTCCTAATCCCACGTCGGGGTAAAGTGCTGAGGCCGAGGCGTCATCGAGTTCTGCGAAGCTCAGGCTGCCCAAGTCCAGAGGGCTGCTGATGGTGACTGCAGCAGAGTCTGATGAGGGAGGGGAAAGGAAGGAGGCGGGCAGAGGTCGTCCAAGTGCTCCAAGACTGAGGAGGTTCTGAGGGGAGGCTGCTCCTGCACTGAGTGACAGAGACTGGCTGCTGTGAGAGAGCGCCTGCTGCTGGAGCAGTGAGGGATCACAGCTCACACCAGACGAGTTGCTGGAGGAGTTGGAGAAGCCGTGGAGCCGCGCCTGCATTTCCAGATCCTGAGAGGAATAGAAGCAGATTAAAGGGGCTGAGTAAAAGGTTATTCATGCATTCATGGTTTCTTTAATGATCCAATGAAATCTTCCTGTTCGTCTGGCTTGTCGATCCACTTAAATACATTTGAATGGTGTCGGATTTTCTGTTAGAAGCCAAAAGATGTGACACTTGGGCTGCAACTATTAATCAATTATCAGTTGATTACTAAGATTACTCAGATTTCTTCCAGCTTCCTAAAAGTGAACATGTTCTGGTTTATTTGCTTCATATAACAAAGAAATTTTTAAGACTGGATCATTTTGGTTTGTAGACATTTGAACATCATTTTGAGGATGAATTGATTGATTGATTGAAAAAGTAATGAACAGATGAATGGAAATGATGAAAGTAATGGTTAGTTGCAGCCCTGTTATGCACACAGGCAAACATGAGACTGAGGCTCTCACCACACACAAACACTCATTTTTTTGTCATTTTGAAAAAGCTTTCCATAAACATGGCATTGTCTCAGAAAATGTCTTCATCCACACGAAACCATTCTTTACACTGCAGCACACGTGTACATGTACACACTTATACAAGGCATATGTAGAGACGTGGAGAGGAAGACATTTAGCATACACATTATGCCATGTACACTGTGTACAAACCTTTCCTTGAAATAACGCTTTATTAGAATAAGGATACATAACAAAGTATAAGATCACAGAAACAGATTGAATGAAGGAAGCCAGGACAGCTAAGGAGAGAAAATAATAAGTTACCATCAAACACAAGAAGAGGAAAATGATGATGACGTTGAAGATAAGTGACAGTGAATGCAAGTGCAACAGAACGGTGGGACTATGACATCGTTTTTGTATTTGGCTACACAAAAATGCGGTGTTTTGAGATTTTCACACTCCGGGGACCAGTTTTCAAAAACAAGTGTTTCCAGGCCCCTGAAACACAGTTGCCGTGTGGAGACAACGCAGATACGATAAAAACTTCTTTACAGATTCACAGCCGAAGACAAGCAGCAATAATCAACCTCAGCAGCAGCTTGATATAGTTTTTCATCATGTCCACTGACTGTGGCTCAATTTACATACAGGCATCAAA
This sequence comes from Microchirus variegatus, assembly GCF_963457635.1. Classification (NCBI taxonomy): domain Eukaryota; kingdom Metazoa; phylum Chordata; class Actinopteri; order Pleuronectiformes; family Soleidae; genus Microchirus; species Microchirus variegatus. The sequence continues at coordinate 16,060,026 of NC_139820.1, read as the reverse complement.
ACAATGCATAACAACACATAATATGTGTTCATGCATTGTTTGATTTTTTTTTGTGTGTGAAATATGTTTCATATTGTCGATTGTGTCCAAATGTTTGACTGGTAGTGTACATATACTGATACCAATATCATAACCTTGAGTATCGCAAAATACCAATATCAGGCCATTACAATCCCTTTAAATCTTTAAATTCTAAGCTGTTAACACATTTGTGCTGAAGTATTACCACCATAACCAGCCACTGTGAAACAAAAACCCTGTTCCCACTGCATTATTTAGTTCAAATACTGTTTCTGATTTGTATTTACATCTCAACAGTTCTTGCTCACTTTATATAGGTTAGGGTTAGACATTTCGCTCCCAGAAAACTGCTGCTCACTGGGGATTTTTTTCTGTGCTGTGTTGTGTGGGAAAAGCATAGTAGATCAGCAGCTTCAGAAATATTCTGTCTGTAACACAACCACATCACAATCTTTCTTTCTCATTCTGACGCTCAATTAAAACTTAAGCAGGTCACATGATTAAATGCATAAAGTTGCTGCCATGCGATTGGCTGATTAGATATTTGTGTAAACAAGCAGGTGAATAGAGGTAAAGAGGTCTTATTGTACATAAGATTTTATTATGTGAGCCCTCTGTCATGTGGCTAAGTTATGTTTTTCCTTGTGTCCCCACGAGCATCCATCTCTTAACCTCTTCTTCACGGTTGCCCCCGGGATCGGGGGCTGCGTCAGACGCAGCGACTAAAGCGTCATAAAACCATGTCTTACTTTAACAAACACAGACATGCTGCATACCCACAGAAAGGTCAGAAACTCAGCTAAAAGCTCATATAAATCATTCTTATGTTCACGAAACACAGTTAAAACACAGATGGATCAAACAGCAGGAGCGTAAAAAACCGTCACCGCGCACACATTGAAAAGCGGCACCGGAGTGTCAGCGCGATTATGTAAACAAAAAAAACACGTGTCAGCTGGACAGTGGAGAATCTACAGATTCTAACGGTACAATTTGTATCACTCTACGACCAAGATTCACGGATCCAGCCCCAAAATAAGAGCAAAACAACAACTGACTTTCAAGAAATACAAACAGAAATATTGTCTTACCTTGGCTGTTTATCAAAACAAGTTATTTCCACCGGAACAAAACCGCTTCTAATGAAGAACTACACTTCCCAGGATGCTTTGGGGACAAATCCCGGTCTGATTGATCATTACAGAGCGACATTAGATCGTTCTGATTAGAGAAGGGCGAATGTCCGCACAAATGCGTCATATGCATTTATGTGCTTTTGACTCGCTAATGAAGTGATTCATACACATTTGGAGACCGAGGTCTGATTCTACCGGTTTAGACGTTTAAAACGAGCTGTCAATCACCTTATTTACTAAGGTAAGGCAGAGCTATGGCGCTGCGTAACTGAAGACACTTCAGAGCCACAGAGTTGTTATTACGCACCGCACAGGGAGATTTACAGCGAGTTATCATATTTTTATTTTTTTTATTTTTTCAAAACGAGTTCTTTTTAGACCTGTAGTGACATATAAATAAAATTAAATGGGTTTTTAATAATTTGGTACCTAAGAAATCTCAAATGGCACAGATGGTGCCAAGCTGTGCCAAAAGTGAGAACGCCCAGACATCTCTTTAATAAAACCTCTGTAATTTCACTCTGCTTCATTTCAGCAGCATCAGACTTTGCAAAGCTCATGTCCACATGTTGTTACATGACCTCCATGTGTTTTTAAGCTCCTACTGCATATTTTAAAGGTAATATTTGCTTTAAAATGCAATATTTTTTTAGGCGAGAGAAAAAAATCCTTCATTTATGCTGTGTTCCATGTACATTTACTCTGACACAGTGGCTTCTACGTTGAAACGTACACCTCTAGTGGAATCTCACAAGTGTTATCTGTAGTTTGATATCAAGATAATTCACATAGAGCTTGTAACTGCAGAGATTTACTCTATTTAGTTTTGGCATGTCATTTTCGAGCAGGGACTCCAAACAGAGGGTCAGGGAAGAAGAGGTTTAAAGTGGTTCTCCATGAAGACAGCAAACACAGCAAACACAGCAAACACAGCAAACACAGCCAACACAGCCAACACCACATCTCCATCACAACATCCAGCACCAGCAGTCTGACACTGACCTGGATGCGTAACATCAAAGTGTGGTTTGCTTGCTCCAGTTTTTTCTGTCGCATCTCAGCGTCCTTTGCTCTCTGTTGCTCTTTCTGTAACTTCCTTATGTAGTCGACAGAAGCTTTCAGAATTGTGCCTTTATTCCAACGCATTTCTCTGTCATCATCGTCATATCCATGAATAAAATAGAAGAAGATAAACAACATTACTTTAAAAAAACAAAACAAATATAAAACCATTGAAGTGAAGAACTTACGGGTCACTTGACTTGGGAATGAGAGCACCCAGCTCCTTTATACGGTCATTGATGTTGAACCTCCGCCTCCTTTCAACTGCAGACGAGCAAGAAGAGGCAGGCAGGGAGGACCAAGGAGATTAAAAACCTATAACTCTGTAGTGCTTATTATTGATTCAGCTTCATCAAAGTAAAGGTGACTTAAATAATGTTAAAAAAAAGCTTGACTTACTGAGGTTATGATTATCTTTCTTCTGCCTTTCTTTCATCAGCGCTTTAACATCTGAATCTGAAAGATATCGTTCTTTGAGTTCCATATCATGCACAGAGATCAAACTTTCTTAAACATGAAAATAATATGTAGCGACTGTACCGGCAATTTCCCTTTTAATATTTGGAAGATCAGCAGGGCAGGAGTTGCTGATCGTCATTGTAGTTGTTGCCATTCCAGGACTGTGGTACACATCCAACAGATTTCCTGGGAGCTAAGAAAAACAACAACACGCTTAATACATACAACCAAAATGATCCTATAGTTAAGTGAGAAGCAGATACCCCATGTCTGTTTGGATATTCAGAGTACAAACAGAAATACAGCATCAAACACAGTGCATCATAGTCACAAACTCTGCTGTTAGATTAAGAAATCAGAGACAGTTTTACCTCAATGTGCTTCTTTTTCTTTTCCTCCAACAACACCATAATCCTCATTTTTCACAGCTAAATTACAGGCGTCTGACAAATGAGCTTTTAACCTGGCTTTGTTTAATGAGCACAATCCACTTTGTGTGGCTTCTCCCTCTCTTGTAGCCTCTAGCTTCAACACGCCCAAGCAGCACTTGAGTGACGAATAGTATCCCAGTGCCAAAAGTGTATATTTACTCCCACGATTTGAGAATTCCACACAGAAAAGAAAGATTCACATAAAGAAAAAGCATGTTGAGTATAAAACTGTTTTCCTGTCACTGTGGCATCACTGAAGAGCGAAGTCTAGAGAGAAGATGAAAGAAAACATGGTTCTTCGTACCGTGCTGGGCAACTGAAGACCGGAGTCAATCAACGTAATGATGTCATCATTAAAACTGGATTCAAGACTAATGATGTCATCGATCACATCGTCAATCTGGATAAATATGAGAGAAAACAGCAGAGGTTAAATGTGTGGAAATAAGTATAAAGCACTCACAATACATTGGTTGCGGTGAACATTGTATAATCAGGATAATCAAGATCCTGGGGAAGACTGATAATATTTCAGGTGCTGTCTATCCCACCAGCATACAGTCCTAGTGATTTATTATGTATGACCTGATATACAGTAATGACCTTAATGAAGTGTCTTGTTCTTTCTCTTAAGAGATTGTAGCTGGGTTTTAGAGACATTTTTCACAATAATATTTTACAACAATCTCATCAATCACAGATATGTGGTCAGGGTAACTGTGACAGGAAACGTTGATATTATTTCATGACAAAATCCCGTCAGCTCCGATCAAAGCTTCTACTGGGAGTTTTTTGTCGTTTTACTTTTGGTAACACCAGTTGTTTTTTTTTGTTGTTTCTTTCTTTTAGTTCCGCCACTTTCTGATTAAAGCACATATTTGCATTTATCACAAGGGTTAGGGTTAAATAATCGATATTGAATGAAGACATTTAACAAACATTTAACAGCTTCAATGATTTCCAAGGCACAGAAGTGCATGGTTAAACAGTGGGTGTAGTATTTCACATCTTATTGCAACAACAGGTCACAAGGGTATGATAACAAAGGGCATGTATCATTACAGTGGGAACTTTGCTCATACCATCGAAGAACAAACGGAATATCTTTGAACAAGAAGGAAGCAGAAGGCAAAATTGATCTCATCTTAAGGTTTGGACAAGGCTGTGTAATCTCTGTAAAACAACACACAACAACTGCTGGACCACATGTTCTCTTACTTCCTCCTTGTTGGAGCCGATGTTGAGCAGAGCCATGGGGCTGTTCGGGGCACTGCTGGCAGTCAGGGTAGTTTCAGGGGCAGAACTGGACTGTGGTACAGGAGACACATTCAAGGTCTGAGTAACCGCGTTGTTGCCCAGCGTGGTGGAGAGGTACTGCTTCACCTGCTGCCTCTGTGCCTGCTGGATGTGGTACCTGGTGGGGTTCTCCAGATGAGTCTGCACCTAATCATTTCCAGTTGATAACAATAATAATTTATTGTCTTTGGCTACAATGGTTATTTCATGTTATGCTGATATAGTCTGACTTGACTGAGTAAAGAACAAAGGTGATGATCACACAACACAGATCACGCTTACTTTCAGCACTTCCACAGGCACCTGTGCTGGCGGTGGGCGAGCAGCGTTTGGGGGAAGAGTGACAGAGATGGCAGGAGTGGAGTCAGAGGCCCGGAGCTGCGAGGCAGAAGCCTGCTGCTGGGCCTCACGTCGCTCCTGCTCCTGGGTTTGTTCTCGCATTAGCTGCTGCCGCAGCAACACACGTGACGACATGACTGAGGACAGAGGTGCAGATGAAGGGACGGAGCTGAAAAATAAAACATGGATTACACATTCAGTAGGTCAAAGAACTATTTTAAAGTCCATCCTTCTAATAACAATAAATTTGGGTCACAGGTATTCACAAATAAACGCAGGTACATTTGTGTTGACACATATTAAACACACATTCTGCAAAAAAGAAATAGACTGAAAAGGTTTTGGCTGAAGCTCAAGCTTATTTTGCCTAATACTAATGTTACACCCTTACAATCAAAACATCACAGTATCTTCACTCAAGTATTCATAGTGAGAATTTTAAATGTTTCTTGAGTTGAAATAGTGATCATTCTGTTGTGCAGCTGTTCATTCACTGATATGATGTTTGTTCTAAATGCTGTTTAGAAAACATTTTCTTTCCTCTGAGCTGACGATGATTCTCTCTGGTTGTGAAAAGATGGCAGTAGGTCAGTTTTTATTTCATACATTTTGAAGGGTACAGGTGTAGTACAGGTAGGGTCAGGAATAATGAATGACTTGGTTCATTGCCGTCGACTTGGTCGCCCCTTTTTTTGCTAAATGGTTTTGTGACTTCCATAAGTTTGATAAGTGATCTTTTAAACTCAATTTCCACTGTTATAAATTCAGTTTACATTGTATAGCTGTGTCTATGTATAGAGAAACCCACTCATATCCATCCACGTGTAAGTCTGCGATTTTGTCATCAAGCCAAGTTTCTGAATGTATTAAATAAATGTATTAAATAAATGTTTTATGATTACTTCCATTAAAATGTATTCGAGTAAAATGTAAAAGGTTCCATTCACATTTACACTGTCCTTAAACTGTTCCTCGTTCCACTGATTAAAAGTAAGAATGCAAATTCTGTACAAAATAGGAATAGAATGAACAATACACTAAGATGAAAACAGGAATATAAAAATATAATACGATATTTTAAATATGATATAAAGATATGACATAATATACAATATTATAAGGTTACCAGAGGTGTTAGAAACATTGTACAATGATATGAAACTCTGTCAAGTCATAGTGGCCAGCTGCGTAAGCAAATAGGGCACATCCCTTGTTAGAAAGATGCTGACAGATTTAAACTTCCACAATCAATAACATTGAAATGAAACATTGTCGAAACATATGCAAGACATACAGTACTACATGCAAAAGTTTCAGGCACCACCAGATCTGTTGTTTTTTTCTGTCTGTCAATAAATAAAGTTTATATGATTTACAGAAAGTGTGCAAGAATTATTTAAACAAAATGAGTCATGTGCATAAATTAAAGCACCACAAAAGAAAGTTTTGTGCATCCTCCTTTTACAGAAATAACAGCCTCTAAACGCTTAATTAGGTATTGAAATCAATAAAATGACAAGGGTGCCTAAATTTATGCACATGCCTAATTGTGTTTAAATAATTCTTCCACACTTTCTGTAAATCATATAAACTTTATTTCACTTCTCAAATATCACTGTGATTGTCTCCTATATGATATATTTAACTGAAATTTCTTGTTCAAACAACCAATGATTTATAAAGGAAAATCATGAAAATGTACAGGGGTGCCCAAACTTTTGCATATGTGTAGATAACAACCTGAGAGTTTGAGGAAATGGATCATCTGTCGGTGGGCAGCACCTGACATGCATTAGTTTTTTATAAAACTCTACAGAACAAGCACAAAGGCTGACACTGAAGCAGTAAAGCATCAGACATGGTTACAGTGTTACGGAAGTATTCACACTGGTCTTGTTGTGTATACAAAGCTGCAGATTGACAAAACACACTTCCACCTTTCCTTTTATACATATGGTCATTTTCAGTGTGCTTTTACACACATATACTGTGATGGAGAGAGAGAGTAAAGTGGGTCTGATCACATTTTTGTTTATGCTACCTAATTCCACTGAATCAATCATTAGAATGACAGAACCATGTCTAGTGAGGATGATTGTTAAACTGTCCACAGCACAAGTTACCATGGTGATTTAGCCAGGATAATAGAGAGTCACACAGTGAAGTGGTACAGAGAAGTCTGACTTTAAACTAAATATTCTTGCATAACCACTGATATTGCTTTATAGTAGAGCGCTCTGTTAATATTTCACTTATCATGACCGTCAGAACCCACATTTACACTTTTATCTAGTTATTATAAAGCACTTTTCTAGTCAGGAGCAGTTCCAGTTTAACCATATTTCCCAGGGACACATCAGCATGTAGACTAGCAGAGTTGAACTTCCACCGTTGTATCACCATCCTGTAACACTTCTCTGTCTTTATATGAGATGACTGTTTGCCGCTTCATTATCAGTTATTGGTCTGTAGAGTTTTATAAACTACCACGAAGCAACGAGAGAAAACTGCAGACCATTAGAAATCGATATTACACCAACTGTCCTAATGTCCTAATGTCCTCCTTCACAACATTCATGAACCCTCTTTCTGGTCTTCCCCTTTTCCTCCTGCTCAACATTGAGTCCATTGAATAGGTTCATTTCTAACCCTGTCCATCCAGATCACTCTCAACGACCATTTCAGCATCTCAAGCTCTGCCTCCTGTCTTTTAGACAGATTCACTGTCTCCAAGCCATACATCGTAGCAATTTGCAGCCATTGCTTTAAAAATAGTTTTGACTTTGAAAATGTACTTTATTTAAACCATTTGTCATTGTTTTGAGCCGATTGTGGCAAAAACTATTTTGATATTACTATTGTAATATGCTATTACTACATATTACATTACACACACACACAGCTCTCTCGCAGTGTGTGTGTGTCTCTCGCTGTGTGTGTGTGTGTGTGTGTGTGTGTGTGTGTGTGTGTGTGTGTGTGTGTGTGTGTGTGTGTGTGTGTGTGTACCTATCTTAGCTACTTCTTTATTTGCTGGCATAGACACAGACCTTGTCAGGACCAGTCTTCATGGAGACCAAAACCTGATCCTAATAAAGCAGAACCTCATTTCTGAGGAAGTGTTAAGTGTGGGGCTAATTTGACTTTCAACTGTTGAATTTGTTTTGTATTGTGTTTGGTTAAGGATGGGGTTGGGCATCAACTGTTAATGACAGCACCATCTTGAGGCCTTCCAGATGAATGACAGTCAGTGCAGTATCCTAAGAAGGACAGCTGTGCAAGCCTGTGAATGTGGACATTTTAGGACTGGGTCCAAAAAATGGATTAATCGATTATAATCCATCTTCTATTTAATAATATGATAATATTATTATGATTATTACCCATAATCAATCTTTTAATACAAATCTTTCACTGCGACGTGAAGGCTTCACTCTCATTAATCTCGCAGGACTAACAACGAGGTTTGCAATATTTTCAGACTTTACCCAGCAACAACAAATACTATTTTCCGATTAGTTGATAGGTCGCTAATTCAAGACAGCTGTATGAATGAACTAGGCAGAACAATCATCGTTCATGTTTATGTGTGGTAAGTTTGATCACTATTCAGCATGAGAAATATCGTGTGTGGCGTGTGAGTGTATGAACTTATTGAAATGTGCGTCTCACACTGAATGAGTGTGACTTTGCTGTTAATTTGTTGGAACAGCACTACATTTTGTGTGTCTTTGTATAATTAACAGTATTAATTCTGTATTGTATTGTAACCAAAATATTCCTAATTAAATCGTAATTTAATCGAATCGAATCGTGGATGGAATCGAATTGAGACCTTGTGAATCTGAATCAAATCAATTCCAGTACCCAGCCTAGTAAATTTAGCTGGTTGGGTTAGTCAGGCAGTTGATGTGCTCGATCCAGCTTTACCTTAAGCCTTAGTAATATTTAGATGCTACGACGGAGTATTAGGGCCAAACTTAATAATTTACTTTAAATGTCAGCTGAGCTAGGCACAGCACCCACCGCGACCCTCTGGTGGAGGATAAAGCGGTAGATAATGGATGGATGGATGGGTGTTTAGAGAATAAAGCCCTGATGTTATGAGAACAATGTGTTATTATTGAAGCAAAATCTCAGATAATAAACTGCAATGTGCATCAAGATGAGTAACGCAGAGCATTTCGTGAAGTTACATTTGGAATGGGGCTTCACAAATAAAGAAATACTTAATAAACACTGCATTATCTTTTCTTTGTCAGGACTTCGAAAATGTTGCCTGTTTGGAAGAAAGAATCACAAACATACTTTTGTGGAGGAGGAAATGGCTGCTAGTGGTCAACTGCAGGCTACTGCTGGTTACATTTGCATGCTGTTGCTATTTAATAGTAACATAATATATAATAATTAAAAAGAAATTCATAATATTACGACGTTATTCTCATTATATCAGAACTTTATTCTCGTGATATTAAGAATTAATTATCATAATATTACGAGAATAAAGTCTTAATATTTGAAGAAAAAGTCATAAATATGACTTTTTTTCTCTCTTCAGTTTGGCCCCAACACTGGGAGACATGACAGTAAAAGTTTACGAGTGTTAATGCAGCTGGCGTTTTCGTAATCTCTATTTTTGTCTCGCTGCTGCTGCTCGTGGCTTCTGCTCATGGCCCACACACACGGCATAACTTCGGATGTCATTTACACTATGTACGCCTTATAGGGAGGCTAGAAATATAAAAACAAACTGCAAACCTCGGTGTTCCAGCAGAGCCAAACAACAACACACAAACACAATACAGTAGAAATGAAGAAGCTGCTAAGCTAACCGACAAGCACCCGACTAGTTACCCACGAGCTAATGCTACCTATAGCTACAGGAGAGAATAATAAAGATAAACACATACTGTGGTTTTAGATTTGTTTAACGTAAACACCCAGAGACATCCGCTGTCTGTGCCATTTCCTCCTTAATCCGTGGAAACGGGATGTTGAAGAGTCGCTAGCAGCTGTGCGTTAGCCTTGTTTACCTTTGACCAACGCTGCTGCTGTCAGTCTGTCTGTCATTGGTTTCCCAGAAGTCCCAGCAGCAGTCATCACATTTCCAGTGCCCCTGTATTGTATGCATTACGGTGAAAGTAATGACATTTTCAGTGTCCCCGTATTGTAGGCGTTACGGTGAAAGCACCGCCTTTGCTCACAGGCAGGATTACCAAATATCGCTGAAACAGAGGGATGATGCGAAAGTCTTTGGTGCTATTGCACAAAATTATCAGAGCTCTATTCCAGAAATGTGTGACTACTACACCATGGGTTAATATAGATTATTGGAATCACTTTGTGGATGATGTATGAAGAAGCTCTGGCTTCTACCTGATACCTAATCACATTTACAATTAATCACAATTAAATCCAACTAAGAATGTTTATGTGGCCCGCGAGTGATTAATTGGTCTTAAAAATCTGTGTTAAAATAGGTCTTTACTGCTTTAAGCCGCGCGTTGACCATAAACTACATTTCCCACAATGCACAGCGATTGCGTTACCCGCAAAGTGACGGCATCACCACTAGATTGCAGTATATCATTGTATATGCATCATGCCACGAGTGAAATGGAATAAGTAATAAATACAGAAAGTTATTTAGCAATATGCTACGGAGTCGTTACCTTTATATTACATTATATTTGGTTACATTTAGTTATATTTATTCTGTATGACAGTTTCATCTGGCCCTTTGCAGGTAACCATTATGCTGATGTGGCCCTCAGTGAAAATGAGTTCGACACCCCTGCAGAAAATGTGGTCCTGAGGTAAACGGTTTATATTTATTTTGCTCTTTTCTAGTCTCGATTACCACTCAAAGCTGATTTACGCTTTCATCTGTGTGCAGCACATTTTCTGTCACTCATATTTCATACACATTCACACACTGTCAGGAGCAACATGGGCTTAAGTGTCTTGCCCAAGGACACATCAGCATGTAGAGCCGGGAATCGAACCCACAACCTTCACTACCGTTTCCAACCACCAAATTAAGAAAACAAACAAATTGACTTGTTTATTTTAATGTTATCTTTTATTCAGATGTCTGAAAATGAGAAGTCCATGGCAGATGTCAAGGTGTCTGAGAGCTTTGTGGCAATTTTGTCTGTAGAGGAAAAGGAAACAAAAATGAAGAACAATAAACAATTGTTCAACAGAAATTTACTTAGACGGGATATAACAGAATATTTGGGCACATATTTACTGTTGGTCTATTTGCATGGATTAGTATTAACTGGATTAATTTTCCCAGGAGAAAGTCGCCATTATCTTGTATCTGATAACTGATCGTCAAGTAATGATAACCGACATGGCACATTCAGACAGGACTAATATCACTGACCAGCTCTGGTAATAATTATTTTTGCCCACCTCCATGTAAAACTAATCCTGTCTGAATAGGGCTTTAGTCACCAGGCCGTTATATAAGCACACAAACGTTCTTAGTGGATAGAATTGAGACAAACTTTTTCTTTGTCGTAAGAAAAAAAAATTCCCGTAATAAAGGAAAAGAGTTATTATAGAACAAACAGACCAAACAACTGCATCCAACTTGCTAGACTGACTTAGCTTCGATGTTAGCTTCAATGTTCTGATGGTAGTAACTTGCAGTGACTTTTTTATCCTACCTCTTCTATCTCTATGTTGTGATGTTTCCCTCATGAGCCCCAGTGGGATTTTATTTTGAGGACATACACTGCACCTATAGAGGCTGAGGGTATGTTGCCAACATTAGCATGTGCAAAGTTAAGCTAACGGACTACACTGCGAGGAAGCAATACTACATTTTTGTATTCAATAAAATAACTTAAATCAATACTTTATTTTTAAGCTGTTAAATAAGCTGGATAACATGCATAACACATTTCTTCAATTGAAAAATAATAGTTGTGATTACAATTTCATCACCTCAGGTGACAGGACAAATTATCACCACTGTGGACATTTTGGCCAATCCTTATGACTCATAAGACTAAGGGTGAATTCCAATTCCTTGCTTAACCCTCAATCTCAAAAATGCGCTCTCCCGCTAGTGCTAGTGCTGTCCCGATTCTCAGAAAAATTAAGTTGAGGGGCAAGTTTAAGGGCTGTATCGCCCTCAATATTGAGATTTTCCGACACCACCCTTGGGAGCAAGGGCTACCCAGAATGCATTGCATGTTTTCACCTAAGAAAGATGGCGTCGAAAGCAGCGAAGCGAGTGCGATACAAATTAAGTATTTTCTTTGTTAATAGAGATATAACAATTATGAAATCCATTGTATTATCTTAGTTTAGACCCATATTATGGATTACTGACGTCATTGTTGCATAACATTTATTTTACGATCTTTTGTCAATAGCCGGCGCGAACATGCGGTCATTTGCTATCGTTTACCCTTCAATAAGCCATGGTGTGTGGTAACTGTCAGCTGAATATGTCCGTGGTTGTGGTATTTGTATGAGTATGATCTTATAACTAACTGACAACCTAATAACTTGACTGAAATAAAATAATAAATAAATAATTGTGACGTAAATGTGTTCTTCTTCTTCTTTTTTGGAGTTGACAGACTGGACACAGCTTTCGCGTTATTCTGCCCCCCACAGTCTGAAGACGCATCTGCATTTAAGGGGTGTCCCATTTCGAAGTGACAAAATAACCGCCAGTTAAGATAAGGGTTGAGCTTGAGGGTTAAGATAGAAATTGGAATTTGCCCTTAAGCTCTCACACACACACACACACACACACACACACACACACACACACACACACACACACACACACACACACACACACACACACACACACACACACACACACACACACACACACACACACACACACACACACACACACACACACACACACACACACACACACACACACACACACACACACACACACACACACACACACACACACACACACACACACACACACACACACACACACACACACACACACACACACACACACACACACACACACACACACACACACACACACACACACACACACACACACACACACACACACACACACACACGGTGCAGAGGGAGAAAGCTGCTCGCAGACAGAGCGGAGGAGAGCGGGGACAGTATCTCCTGTAACTGCGCTCCGGCACAATTTGTTAATGTTAAAAAAGTAGCGATAGCAGCTAGCTAACCACTTACGAAAGGAACGCCGGGATAGCATCGGCTACTAGCTAGTAATTCAAAACAAACTTGACTCGTGATTCAGAAACACCGTTGACAATTGAAGAAGACCGCAATACAATCATTACACATGACTGTCGTGATTAAAATACTGAAAACACATTTGTGCGAGTCTTTAACGGCCAGCTTTCAAACTTCGCTGACAGGTGACGCGGCGGAAGCTGCGAAATTCCTCAAAGCCCTCCGTTTCAAGTGTGGTCCTGAGGAAGCTTCGTTTCGAGGGCTACGTAGCCCTTCGGCTTGGCCCTACCCCTTAACCCTTATGAGAAATGAGACAGCACTACCCCTCACATGAACGCGCAAAAACAAGGGGTAGGGGGAAGGGGGAGGGCTAAGGGGTGGAATTGGGATTCAGCCTAAGTCTATAGAAAGACAATAATCTATTTTACACAATAAAACTTCTGCAATATCTCCAACATGAAGTGTTAAAGCTGATTAAACCAGAGTGAACAATGATAGCCGAGGACAACATTATGACAAACCAGCTCTTTTCTGTTGCTTCTTCCTCTTCTTGCTGGCAGCCAGGAGAGCCTGACCCTGATGTAGTGGATCTACATCCACGATATCCTTCAGTTTGGGAACTCTGGGTGCAGCATCAGTTGCAGCATCAGTCTTCACTTTCTGAGATGCCATCTCAACTGTCATTGGTCCAAACTATTTTGATGAGAAAGAACATCATAGCAAGGGTCACAGTTAAGGGGCACAGCAAACCTTAACCTTACATATATTCAGTAAACCCTGAAGCTTTCTTCTTACCTCTGGATCCTGGTCATCCTCCATAGATTCAGTTTCATCCTTTAATAACTCTTGCTTCTCCACATCGCCTCCGTCCATTTCCAGGACAGGGAAGCGAGGTTCACTCTGGTCACCTTGTGTCATTCCAGTGGTTTCTATGCAGAATCCCATTTGAACATCAGGGCATGAGGACTCTGAAATAAAGCATGTTCATGTAAATGAGTTAGGATAATTCTGAATAGAAGAAGCATTGTATACCACCAGGCTTTTAGCTTGGATTTTTTTAGAGGGTGTCCCCTCCCCCCACCAAAAATAAATAAATAAATAAATAAATAAATAAATAAATAAGTGAAGCCAAGTTTAGCTTTTGCGCAAAGAGACTTTCCAGCATTTAATAGGTGCTGTTCCACCGTGTACTCACAACTTGTTGGAATCTTGTGGTGTTCCAAACTGATCTTGGACAGACTCTAAGCAGGTATAGACAGACCCGCGCGTCATCAAAACATCGTTTCGGTGGTTACCGGGGGAAAAATAGGGCCTCTTTAGGGCGTCCTTCCCAAAAAGTAGGGTGTCTAATTTAGCCCTGCTGGCTAAAAGCCTGTATACCACTAGGGGGTGAGAGCTATTTATTTGGGGCTTTATATGATGCCAGTTTAACTTACCTGCAAGAACCTCCTGATTTCCTCTTTCCAGCTCATCCCAGTCAAAAGATTTACCCATCTCTGTAACAATTTCAGCGCTGACGTGTGTAGGGAGAGTGTGCGTCTCTGGAGGGTGAGTGAAGTAGCTGATTCTTCCTCTAAAAAAACCATGATCAAAACGATCAAAGTAATACCGTAACAAAAACACACACAACATGCAGTTTTTAAACTCACCCTGTCCAGTCCAATAATACACTCTTTGCTGCTTTATCAGTATCAGGCAATCCTCCCTTTCTTAGTTTGCCTTGGCGTCGGGCGAGTAATGCCAAGAACTCCAGCGCTGTGTGAAAGTCTGGAACTCCGTAGTGTTCCATGACCTGTAATCCAACAAGCAGCGCAGTTTACAAATAACTGCAGTTTGCAAGAAACATTTCAATAAGCATAAATGTTAACATCTTCACACACCTGGGCTTTGTTGCAGCGTCGGAGGATCGCTTCAACAGGTGGAAGAGGATCCACAAGCTGTTCAATTTTCACACAGTTACGAAGAATCATTGCTGCATCTGTCGTTGAAGTTGCCATGACAATGCCTGGACAATCCAGTAGCTTAATGTGTTTGTCTAAATGCACCTCTTGTAGGCATCTGCAATCCATCAGAAATATTGGTCAAACCGGTAGAAAAAAAGGTGACCAGGATAAATGACTGTATACTTACTTAGTGACACCAGGAGTAGCTCCAACATTACACGCTCTGACCCGTTTCAGACTGTTGATCAAACTACTCTTGCCCACATTAGGAAAACCTGAAAAACAGAAGAGGCTGAACCGATTTCTCTAGGGTTTCCCCTACCATTATATCATGGTATTTTCCAAATGATCTATGGTTTCACTTTCCACCATTGTTGTGCTACTGTGGTGCATAAACACTCGCAAGGAAACTGACCCTTTTTGCCTATTCACACTCCTCAGTCTCCTCTCTGAAAACAATGAATGCATAGCTTACCTACAACACCAACAGTGATGGCGGTCTTTATGTCCAGATTGCGGCAGTAGTTTGCAAGTAACTTCATTAAGCAGTCAGCACCAATACAAGCACTGCTACTTAGAAGCTCTGTGGTGGCTTGTGTCACTGGAACGTTACTGCGTTTCTATCCATGTCAGAAAGGAAAAATAGTAGTGCTGTCAGTTAAACGCTGGCCGAGCAAACTTTGTAGTTTTTTTTCACAAGTTTTTGCATCAACTAGTAACGTTAGAACATGGATGTATAATATGAACTGGATAGAGCTCCGCCCCCTCTGCCTTGAAGAGAATTTTTACATGGTGGCCACTGTGGGTACTGCAACAAAAAAATCCAGTGGGGCCCAAAAAATGTTCCCATTGACCACAATAGTAAAAGAGACGCCTGTAAAAGTGTCCACAGGACACCTCGAGACATGGACACAGGCTTTTATAGATCTTTTTATTCTATATTCTAATTCATGGAGTTTCATATTTGAAAAACATTCCTAAAGGCCATAAAAAGCCCGGACA